>NC_056734.1:362697131-363000881 GCF_019279795.1 Protopterus annectens
TTTAATTATAGCCATTTGCTCTCCCAACATTTCTGACAGAGTACTCCCTAAATCATTTTAAAAATCCGACAACTTGCTACACTCCCAAAAAAACATTTTCCTAGTTATCTCTCCCTTTTCCTTCACAACTCCAGAATTTGCTATCTTTCAGAAGAAAAATTCACTGAACTCTGCTTGGGATATAAAAATACCTATGCAAACACTTCCAAGCAAAAATTGTAGACATTCCGTAGTTTGTTGCATGGCAGGGAGCTGTACCAATGTCCTCCCATTGATCCTTTGTAAATTGTCTTTCCGTTCTCTCTTCTCAATCTTTTCTAACCTCCATTTATTGATTCTTACAGTTATCCTGCAGTCTTTTGTATGCCTACTAAACATTTCTTTTTAACAGTAGCTTTTGCTCTAGACTCAAATAAAAACTGTGTAAGAGCTGGTCTTTCACTTATCCTATCCCTTTGATAGCAATCTTTGGTAGGGAAGGAAGCCAATAACCTGCAGTTCAAATTTCTGCTTGGCCTCATCCTACTCTGTTACCTTTCTCTCTCTAGCTGTTTGCTCTCAATAATTTTTTTCTAGTTTGTACCATTTTAGATAGTGTTACTTCAGGGAATGATAATATTAAATAATGTTTGATCAAGGGTAGGACTGTTTGTAGTGTGAGTAAAATAATAAATATGCAGACTAATGGTCTGGCTATGATAGGCCCTGCCATACTGAGAAAGGAGGGTTTTAGGGTCACTAGATGTACGTACAACTTATAATCTAATTGGTCCAAGATACTGCCCATTGATTTTGTAGACACCTTCTTAAAGTAAAAAAAGGACCATGGAAATAGTAGGAGAGTGCAAGGAAGAATGAAGAGTTTGAAGTGGGATGGCAGATTTGGCACTGCGAATATAATCTTTAGCTGCATTTAAAAGGCTTGCATCCCTTCTAAGAAAGAGGAATTCAAGGTAGTGAGAAGGATTGCTGCTGGACTTCTATTCTCTCCATACATGGTCCCTACGTCTAAGCTCAGTTATTGGGTGGTGGTAAGCTAGGGGTAAATGTTTCCTTTATTTCCCTGATTTAAGAAGAAAGAACCTGTTTGTGAATTAGAATGTGTAGGGATAGGCTTAGTGCTTCCATCTAATAATTTTCTCCAAGCAAGATACCAGTTCAGAAAGTCTCATTCTAAGGGTAGGTTGGACTCCATTTGCATGGGGGCAAATCTTTTGAGACATACATTTAAGATGCCTTTCAAAATCTGAATGACCTCTGGTTATGATTAGTCTGATCATATTGTTTGCCTGGAACTTGGCTGTGATAGCCACCTCTGTGACCTATTAGTGAAAAACAGGTTTTACTTGCTACCCTCTCCTGTACTTTGATTCAACCTAGTAGGACTTTAGCCATGTGTTATGTTACCATGACTAATGGATCTTTCAGTTACTTCTTGGTTAGTCCCACATCAGTTAAAATTAAAGTCACTTTGCAGCATAAGATAATGGTTTGAGAATTTGTGATAGGTGTTAGAGAGATCTTCATCAAAAAGTGGTCGTAAGGAGAAAGAATGAAAGTAGGCTATACCAACATTTATTTTAGTAAGACCACCGACAGGAATTTGAATGCTCAGCCATTTTGAGGTATCACCCATAACCAAGGTGCTCTTTTTAATTAGGAACACTTGGAAAGTACTTTAATGAATAACGCCACCTCAAATTATTTGTCCTGGCCTGTTGATCAACAAATGTGATATTAGTGAGCATTAAGACTTGATTAATCAGATTTACTTAGCTTTTGTAATGGTTGTAATATCTGCATTAACAAGGAATATCCATGACTCAAGCCAGACCTACATGTTAATTCTACTGACATCAAAGAAAGCAATGTTTAAAATTTAAAGCAGACAGTATTTATAGTAACACTATTACTACTTAACCCTCTTATGTTAGGAGTGACACCAGTATGGTGAGATAGTAATGACTTCCTCAACTTGGGTTATTTTAATTCTGCTGAAGTACAAAAGGGTTGTATGCATCTTGAGTATCTTAATAGGGATAATATTTCAGTAGAGAAAATATGGTGCTTGCAGTGTTTGGTAGAGGAGAACATAATGTCATTAAACCAGTTGAACTAACATGTATCAGGATCTATATGCAGTGTGGTACACTCATCTGATAGGTATGTGGTATTTGGCAGGGCAACTGTCATAGCTTGTAATAATATTCTAGAATAACGCAAAAGTGTGAGAGAGAACTAAGGGTCACTATGGAAGCATTCTATTAAAATTACAGTAGGATTTTCACAGGATCATAAGTGAGTACTAGAATAGCTACCCTTGTGGGCTATTTTAATCATAGCCATTTACCCCATTTGGTATTAAAATTACCCTGTCCTTTTCTGAGATATATAACTAATAAGTTAGTGATTATTTCTAGGGATGCCATAGTGAATTAATAGGGAATTCTACTATGGAGTAGAGTGTTTATGTGCTGCCAATGTCCATTAGTGGTACAGCCCTGGGGTAGATTTCTTATTTCCCATCCATCAATTTAGTGTGTGCTCATATAAGAACAGGGATGAGTTTTGTTTTATGTGGAGGGGACTCTGTTAAACACCAGAGTGTGAAGTGACACTTCAGTATGAACTAAAGTAGACTAAAGTATAGACCATTAAAGGCAGTCTGGGGGTTAGTAACATAGGTGCCAGTGGGCATTAACCACAATTTAAAATCAAACAGAACAGATGTAGGCAAATTGAATTAATGACTAAATCTTTAGAGATGTATTATGAAAACTTAAAATATACTGAGTATAAATTTTATGACTGGAAGGGTAATAGTTAGAATTAGCATAAAGATATTATTTAAGTGAAGAAATTCAGTATAGAGTGCAACAGTGGAATAATATAAAAGGAGTATCTAGAAGATGTACCTCATCTTTGCCATGGAGGAGTACCTTGGGAGTAGGACAGCAAACATTGCTGTGTAATTGAAGAACGGGAGGGAAATTAGGAATTTATTTATTTTGTTAACCAGGTTAGAGGCCTGGTCCACAGACCTTGTCGAGACATTTTTGAACCACAACCCTGGCCAGGTACAGGAGATATGTAAACAATTAGGAAGTAACAACATTCAGTAGACTCAAAACCAAGTATTTGATAGACATAGTGCATTGCTGTATTACAGTTATATTAGCAGTTAGTTTGTTCAACAAAAAGCAGCTAGATAAGAGCAGCAATTTAAAGCAGATTAAGGTAAAGATTAGTATCACTGCTTTTAGGAATGCATGTATCCCATGTAATGCCACTGACATATAGTATTATACAAAGGTAGTACTAGAGCCGTAATTAAGGTGGGGTGATAGGGGCAGCCGCCCCAGGGGGGAGGGGCACAATCAGGTGCTAAGGGTGCACAAGTGCAGTATCGGGATTGCTTTATGAAGACACAAGGATGTCAGTTTCATAAATAAATGCTGATTCTGCATTTGCAGTTACTGTTGAAGCTTACTATGTTTAATTAACTGTAGCAAGATGCTTGCCACAGTTGTAGCAAGCAACTTGCTATAGTTACAACAGCACATAAGAGCTTTCTTTTTGTGTTCCTTTCTGTTTAAATGCTTTTTTTGGTCATCAACTTCATTTATTTGGGTTGGGGGGGGGTATCAGTTTGGAGAAATGCTCAGGGTGCCAGATGACTTAGCTATGGTTCTGGCTAGCAGTAATTTAGATTACTCATAATTATACAAAAAGCTAGTTGCCACAAATTTAACATTCTGCCTTATTAAAAAGGTTGCAGCTGTTTATGAGAGCATGTGCAATATGTATGCTGCAACAAGTTGCTTATTTAACCAGTGTCGTAGCAAGAGCACTTATGTTCTTCAGCTAGGTATTGTAATAATTTAATTTTGAATTTAGCAATGTTATTGAGCTTTCCCTTTCTCTTATGGTAATGAATTTTATGCTGCACAAGTTAACTTAGAGAAAGCTTTTCCCCTGCACTTATAAATTACTTTATTGTGGTGTCAAGATGACTCTGCAATCACGATATATTTAAATTAGCTAACGTATTAAGAATTAATATAGCTTTTCATACAGAAAAAACACAAATGGCACCAGAATGACATCTAGAAGATAAAACGTTTCTGAAAGTTAAGGTCTTTGAGACAAGTGTTACATTCACGTTCATTGAACAAAAAACATTATAAGCATAACTCAGATATCCTCTTATTCCACAAGGATAATTCCAGAATTGAAGTAGCAAGAGCTTTTACTTGAACTTCATTTAAATAATTTAAAGTTTAATGTTTTTGCCAATGACTACTCACTGACCTGATAAAAGCAGGTTATTAAAAGTATCATGTGATGTGGAGGTGACAGAAGGGGAAAATTATGTACAAAATTTATGAGAATGATAAGTATGAGGGAAAGATGAAGCTTCAGAACCTTGGCTTGTTATTAGCTGCATCATAGGGGTTATAGGAGCTGGAACAGTTATCTGAAGGGTTTGATTTCATGTACTGCTTGAAGCATACACTTCTTTAATGATGTGTTTTTAGGCTTTAGTCAGGACCTGCACTTCCAAAAGCTTCTGACTGATTTAGCAGTTTATCTTAGTCCTGTTCTGATGCAGCTCTGGCAAGGATGAAAATGTCGCCTCTTGTTTTAACTAAATAAACCATGGTTTAAACAAGCAATATCAGCTTGACTCCTGTTTTTTTTTTATTTTGAATAAGAATGCAAAGTGATCTTTGACACGGATCTTAAAAAAGAATTTTGACAACAGTCTATTTTAATAATTTGTATGCCAATATCAATAGTAGTTGTTCCTGTACAACTAGTTTTGTTTAACATACACGTGTTTGTGTGTGTGTATGTGTGTGTGTGTGTGTGTGTGTGTGTGTGTGTGTGTGTGTGTGTGTGTGTGTGTGTGTGTGCGTGCGCGCGCTTGTATACTTGTATGTGTGTAAATACTTGTAAGGAGAACCAGGTCACTGAAGTAAAACAAATCTTGACTGAAACAAGAAAGGCTAACAATATGGTCGCAGGAAGAAAAAAAAAAGCTAGAAAGAAGTGGCTGTAATTTATCTTGAATTTAGATGCAGTGAAGTCATAGTGGATAATACATCAGACAACAGAAAAGAAACAAAGCATTGAAAAAGCAGAGTATAAGCAACTAGCTTGATAGGATTTATGATAAAGATTTTATCATTAAGCATGTCTCTGAGAAGCAAGCATTTTTCTGCTTTTTATGGTTAATGGGTATGTTGCTAAATTGCTGTGAACTAGTTTTAAGAATGAAATAATTTTAGGATATCTATAAGACTGTGGGACACAGAATCTTAGGCAGCATGGATCTGGAAGAATATGGTCATGGTAAACAAATCCAAAAGTTATTTAAATGAGCTGTTGTGGCATTAGATTAGAAAGGGACACTGTCATACCTCTTAACCTCTTAGAGCAAGAAATGTGGACAAAGCAATCAATAGTAGGGGACAAAGGCCTAAAAATAGGGACACTTTTTAAATATTGCTCTTACAAACTTAGAAAATTGATAGAACAACAGATTTTTTAAAAGAATGAATATTCTGAAGGGTATGAAGTCTGAAACTCAAACATCTATCATTTTCTGACTTTAACCCTCAATGAGTTGCCAGAAAATCATATTTTTATAAGAAGCAGGACTAAAAGATAAGGCAAAAATCTTGACATTCTGTCATGGGCAGTGCATGTGGTCTACTGGGTTCCTATTATATTAGCGAATTGCAAATGCTGTTTAGTTGAACACCATTACGAGAAATGGCAAAATACCGAAAGCACAGAACAGCAATTTTTTTCCTAGGGGAAAAAATCACTGGGCCTTTTTCATGACTTTGCCATTTCCTCCACTGTGGTGCAATCTCGAAGTTGGTATGTTTAAGTAGGGAGGGGGTGTGGGGGGCACAGCTGATCCATGTGTTTGACATTTTGGGTTTTCAGAGATTGTGGGTCGATTATATAGCGTTCGCAATTCATTGCGTTTACTAATATAATATAGTCCCAGTCTACTTGCTCTACTGAATGTGAAATACCACCTCATACCAATTATTTCACACTGTGGAATGAGACTCCAGCTCAGATTTCATATTGTCTAAGTAATGATCACCTAAGAGAGTCCATACATTACAATATAAAGAAACTGCCTACAAAAGTACGTCTACCTTTTCTTTAAAAGACTTCAGTCACAAGTCTGAGACATTCAGAGACACTGAAATCAGTTTCATCATTGCAGGTTAACAAATGATACACATTGTTTCAATTAAGTGTGGTACCATGCCAGCCTCGTCTACAGAATGCACATATCTAATCGCAAGAAGAATAAAAAAGTCACAATATCAGAAATGCATTGAAAATTATAGAACTATTTCAGCAAATATTGTGAAAATGTAATTAAAGTCATTACAACAATCAACACTATAACCATTTTTTCTGAATAATGAACAGACATCATTTGGTCCAAAATGGCATGAAAGGTTATAAACTATTGAGAACTATGTTCCTAACATTATTTATAGGATACCTAAGATTAAAAGCAATATTTCTTAATGAGAGGGAAAATAGACATGACATATATGATGTATTGGCAGAAGACGCAGATAAATATTTACATACAAAGTTAGTACTTGCAAATTATTTTGAACCTAAGGAAAGCGCAATGTTTGAGAATACAAGTTTAGAAAGTCAGTGAATAGACCACTAGACCAGTAGATATATATAAAACAAGATTAATGGTGATGGCCAATGACTGTAGTTTCAGTGAAACTAAAATTCAAATAGTACTAAATTTTACAGCTAAAAAATTAAAGGAGAAATTGCCTGTGCATTAAAATATCGGAAAGTATATGGTAGAACTCTGGGGCTGTCAGAGATGCAGGCTAAAGAAATAAAGCAGAACAGACATATGATGTACCTGCAGGGACAACAGTGCAGCATGTAACAGACCATTTAGAAAGCAAACGCAGCATCCTAAATGTAAATTTACTGTGGCACTCTACTGGCATTACACTTCCATCAAAATTTACAGTGCTTACAGAGGTCAGAAGATAAAATATTAAGGGTTTTTATACCTCTTGCCTCCCTCGTGTCAGCTCCACTGTCTCATTATAAATAAATATAACTGGCTCACAGTTGATAGTAGAGCCTCTTTTCTACTGAGCACGAGACGCCTTAATGATGGCTTTTGCCCACCTCTTAGGAATTATCTGTTTTTTAGGAATCTCATTTACTCATTAAACAAGAGGGAGCATGAGTAATCGCACTTACTCATTAAGGGAGGAGGGTTTTCCATAATGGTTAGGGTCTTCACTTCATAAACATGAGGTACAGGGTTTTGATGATTCTAACCTCTGGCTACTGGCTAGTGTAAAATGGCCCTTTAGGGCAGTTAGCCTTGTATTCACCTCTGAACCTATGAATTAAGAAACACTGGTTATAGCTTACTTGTTGACCACAATACACTCTAGCAACTGTTGAAAGAGTCTTTAATAAATTAGCTCCAGAGCACTGGAATCAAATTCCAGGCAATATCAGCTCTCTGAAGGACTTTAGATTCACACTGAAAAAGTGATCAAGAGACTGTAATATATGTCACTGCTTCAGTAACCATGAATAATCAGTCTAGTGGAAGTCTCTTATGTCAGTCTGTACTGTCTCACCACCACTACTAATGCATAATACAAACCATGATAAGTAGAATCAGAAGGTACTGTCTGTGCATGGATATTACAGTAGAGTTAAATGAGAGTCTGGGATATTATGTAGAAGATTTGATACACTATAACTTGGTCAAATGCAGATGGTGATTCCACTGTGCTATACTTAGCTTACCTTTGAAAGGAAGGGCTGCATAGTATCCATGCTGACATCAGATGTGATATGGAAGAGTAGGTCAGCTATCCCTGTCCTATTTTTACTTCAAACGCCTTCTATTATTTACTTCATGCATTTCCTCATCGGTGGATACAACTGCAGGGAATGTGCTAACCAGATCTTTGTCTGCTCCTTCATTGCTTGTTCCCCTTAATGGATTTGCACAAAGCAAACCAAGCTACTTACTGCTGAGATGTGCCACAGACTGCAAGGCAGAATGCTACAACAACTTGTTGACATACAAATTAGTGGCATGATGTGGCATATCTCACAACTATATCTGAATATCAGTACTTCAGTACTGTGCCACTGTGCTTCTTTGAGGTTTATGCAGTATTTTGGGACTTCCACCTTTCCAGTGCTTTACACATCTGGATCACGTAGCAAAATAGTATGCTGAGGAAATGGGACTTTGACTTTTACTCTGTGTGATACTAACATGTAAGGAACAGAGTAAAGGAAATACAGATGGCGTATGACTGAGCAATTCGAAAAAACTTAAGAGAGTAATATAGTGTGGCCGCATTCATAACAAGATGTGAAGGGGCAGGGCATGACACAGAAATGTTGTGAGACCAGATGTAATGTAAGGACTTATTCATGAAAAGGATAGAAAGCACTGTTTATCTTTAACCATTACAATAGGCTGAACTGAAAGCCTGTGATCTTCTCAATTACAGTTTAACAATTTCAGATTCAAAACTGATTACTGGAATGCCATTATTATGATATCAAGAAAATATATGCAAAATATCTTCAATCTATTTTGCTTTCCTTATCTTCCTTTTATAATGGAGTCTGAATGTCTTGGAGTGAAACATTACATTTTTTTAAGCAATGTCCAAGAAAAATGGGAACAGCATCTAAATGATGCTTCTACAGAAAAAAAGTACAAACAAACAAAATCAGGAAGCAAACAACCACTCAAAAAGTAAAACTCCAAATGTATCTAATAGACACAAAGCTTCTGAGCACAATGGAGAGTCCAAGTTTTTTTAAGCTTGTTGCTGCTTCTATTTTATCATTTTTTGAAATGTTGTCATTGTACTGTACACGATTAATGCTTTGATTTATTTTTTTGCAATTTTGTTTACCTAGCTTTACAAAAAGGTCACACTAACTCAAATTTCACACTTTGTTGAAGAATAAATAGATACCCTACGGGTACAGTTGAAATGGCTTCTACACCGATGCCTCATCTTGAACCCCCAAAAAAACAAAACTCTTACTATTCACTCCCACCCGTAGGGCCTCCCCACTTAACTTTACTGTTATATCAAGCAATTGTACGATCATATCTCCTGATCCTACTACAAAACTACTAGGGGTACTAATTGATAACAACCTTAACTTTGATTCTCATATTAACAGTACTATAAAAGCAGTCAACAGAAAATTAGGATCCCTCTATAGGATCAAACCCTTTCTGACTCCACTAGTCAGGGCTACTATTGCCATACCCACTTAATCTCTACTCTTCTCTATGCCTCCCCTATATATACTAAACTGTGTAAGAACAACCTGAACAAGCTGGCTATCTCCTACAATAATATAGCCAAATTTGCAACTGGCTCTGCTTTCAGAACCCATCATTGTTACAAACTTGAACAACTAGGATGGCTAGAATTGCTAAATCTACTACTATTTAACCAATTAACAGTTGCCCACAATATCCTGTATCATCCTTGTAATAAGCCAGTACTTACCTACCTTATCATCCCCTACAATAACCTTAAGACCCTATGCTCATCAAGTAACCTACTTGTACAAATAGGCAAAACTAACAATATGGCTGGTGACTCTTTGTTCTCTAACACTGTGGGCAAAACCTGGAACTCACTCCCAGTGACCTGACCTCCCCCTCCTCAATAACACTATTTAAAAACAAACTGAAACTATACCTTAAATCACATTGGTTATGCCCTTGTGCTAACCCTGACTAACTACCTAACTTATCTCTGGGTACTAATCACTATACTTGTATAAACTAGTCACTTTTCTGTTAACTATAAAGAGAGTGTGCTTTTATATATTAATCTAATGTTATTAGCAATATCTTCGTATGATTATCCATATATGATATGTACTATGATTCTGTAAGAAGAAATGTAAGGAAATGTAAAGAATTGCTAAAATCTGTAATGTACCTCATCTGTAAAATGTCACATAATATAAATAATACTGTGTTTTGTGGAGATTTTCTCCCCGGGCCTCTACTGAAAATGGACATATATTCAGCTGGACTAGCCTGGTCAACAAATGTAAAATAAATAAATAAATACATTTTCAGAAAGAAATGCTTAGATAGGTATCTGCACAGGTGGCTGAGGTGAAATTCTTTGAGTGTCAGTTACCTGAAGAAAAAGACACAGAGGAACACAACACTAAAACTTTTCTCCACAGGAAATCACTGTTGGTGCAGTTGTGCCAGCAGTGACTCCCCTCTTTTGTGGGATTTCTCCTTTCTTCAAGATATTGCAACCATGAAGTTGGTATATATATATTTAGAATGTGTGTGGGTGCTTCCCTTCATGTTGTGGGTGCAAGGCAGGCTTGCTGCCCTACAAAAACACTTGAAGTAAATTTTTTATCGTTTTGTGTTTTGGGCATCATTTTGTGGCATTTCTGATACTCAGAATTTTGCCACTTTGTGTTCCATAGTAGAAGCCTTAAAATGGCATCTCACAACAACAACAACAGCAAAAAAGAAAGAAAGAAATTAACTAATCAACAACTAAAAATGACAAAAAAAAGATATGTAGAAATAGGATCCTTGCAAATTTATCTTATCAGCAATTAACAACAACAAAATGGACAGATGGATTACTTAGCATCAACATGCTCTTAAATAAAGATAATTCATGGGATGCATTCAGTAAAGGAGTGGGGTAGCAAAAACAGAATACTTTCTTTACCGAAATATGGAAAATCACTGCACTGCCAGAGTTTTGTGTATCTAGCAATATCTTTTCAGGATCAAATCCCATTTTATTTGTAGGAGTGATCGAAGATGTCATAATTTATATCTCTGTAAAAACAGCAAATATATACAAATATTATTTGTTTTCCAGATTACAAACCAGCCAATAATCAGTAACAGGAAAACAACATTATTAAAAGATAATTAAGTACTGTAATGTACATCACTGGAGTCATCATCATCATCTTCTTTCGGCTGTTCCCGTTAGGGGTCACCACAGTGAATCACCTGTTTCCATTTCTTCCTGTCCTCTGCATCTTGCTCTGTCACACCAACCACCTGCATGTCCTCTCTTACCACATCCATAAACCTTATCTTAGGCCTTCCTCTTTTCCTATTACCTGGTAGCTTCATCCTTAGCATCTTTTTCTCAATATACTCAGCATCCCTCATCAGCACATGTCGAAACCAACGTAATCTTGCCTCTCTGGCTTTGTCTCCAAATCTTCCAACCTAGGCTGACCCTCTAATATACTTATTCCTAATCTTGTCCACCCTTGTCACACCCAGTGCAAATCTTAACATCTTTAACTCTGCCACATCCAGCTCAAACTCCTGCCTTTTTGTCAATGCCAATGTCTCCAACCCATATAACATAGCTGGTCTCACTACCCTCTTGTAGACCTTCCCTTTCACTCTTACAGGTACTCGTCTGTCACAAATCACTCCTGACACTGTTCTCCACCCACTTCATCCTGCCTGTACTCTCTTCTTCACCTTTTTCCCACACTCACCGTTACTCTGAACTATTGACCCCAAGTATTTAAACTCATCCACCTACGCCACCTCTACTCCTTGCATCCTCAGCATTCCTCTATCCTCCCTCTCATTCACACACATATATTCTGTCTTAGTCCTGCTGACCTTCATTCCTCTTCTCTCTAGAGCATATCTCCATCTCTCCAGGGTCTCCTCCACCTGTTCCCTACTCTCACTACAGATCACAATGTCATCTGCAAACATCATAGTCCACAGGGACTCCTGTCTGATCTTGTCTGTCAACCTGTCCATCACCATTGCAAATAAGAAATGGCTCAGAGCTGATCCTTGATGTAACCCCACCTCCACCTTAAATGCATCCATCACGCTCACATCAGACCTCTCCGCTGTCACACTACCCTTGTACATATCCTGTACCACTCTTACATACTTCTCTGACACTCCTGACTTCCTCATACAATACCACAACTCCTCTCTAGGCACCCTGTCATATACTTTCTCTAAGTCTACAAAAACACAATGCAACTCCTTCTGACATTCTCTGTACTTCTCCATCAACACTCTCAGAGCAAACATCTCATCTGTAGTGCTCTTTCCTGGCATGAAACCATACTGCTGATCACTAATCATCATGTCCCTTCTTAACCTAGCTTCCACTACTCTTTCCCATAACTTCATGCTGTGACTGATCAATTTAATCCCTCTGTAGTTACTACAGCTCTGCACATCACCCTTATTCTTAAAAATCAGTACCAAAACACTTTTTCTCCATTCCTCAGGTATCCTCTCACTTCCAAGATTTCATTAAATAATCTGGTTAAAAACTCCACTGCCATTTCACCTATACACCTCCATGCTTCCACAGGTATGTCATCTGGGCCAACAGCCTTTCCATTCTTCATTCTCTTCATAGCTATCCTTACTTCCTCCTTGTTAATCCATTGTACTTTATGAATCACTCTCCCTACATAATCCAACCTTCTTTCCCTCTCATTCTCTTCATTCATCAACCCCTCAAAGTACTCTTTCCATCTCCTCAACACACTCTCCTCGCTTGTGAGTATGTTTCTCTCATTATCCTTTAACACCTTTACCTGCTGCACATCTTTCCTAGCTCGGTCCTTCTGTCTAGCCAATCGGTACAGATCCTTTTCTCCCTCCTTAGTGTCCAACCTTTCATACAACTCTTCATATGACTTATCCTTAGCCTTCTCCACCTCTCTCTTTGCCATGCACGTCATCTCCTTATACTCCTGCCTACTTTCTTCATCTCTCTGACAATCCCACTTCTTCTTTGCCAACCTCTTTGTCTGTATACTCTCCTGTACTTCCTCATTCCACCACCATGTCTCCTTGTCATCCTTCCTCTGTTCAGATGTGATACCAAGCACCTTTCTAGCCATCTCCCTTACTAGCTCTGCAGTAGTTACCCAGCTATTTGGTAACTCTTCACTGCCACCCAGTGCCTGTCTTAACTCATCCCTGAACTCCACCTCACAATTGCCCTTTTTCAATTTCCACCATTTGATCCTTGGTGCTGCCCTCACACTCCTCCTCCTCTTCTTGATCACCAATGTCATTCTACAAACCACCATCCTATGCTGCCTAACTCCACTTTCTCCGGTCACCACATTACAGTCTCCAATCTCCTTCAAACTGGCCTTCCTACATAAGATATAATCCACCTGTGTGCATCTTCCTCCACTCTTGTATGTCACCCTATGCTCCTCCCTCTTGTTAAAATATGTATTCACCAAAGCCATGTCCATCCTTTTCGCAAAATCCACTACCATCTGACCTTTTGCATTCCTTTGTATAACACCATACCTACCCATCACTTCCTCTTCCCCTCGCTTCCCTTCACCAACATGCCCATTGAAATCTGCTCCAATCACCACTCTCTCACCCTTGGGTATAGTCATCACCACTTCATCCAATTCACTCCAAAATTTTTCTTTCTTATCCATTGCACACCCAACCTGTGGAGCATATGCACTAACAACATTCATCATTACACCACCAATTTCCAGCTTCATAAACATCACTCTATCCGACACTCTTTTCACCTCCAAAACACTCTTAGCATTCTGCTCCTTCAGAATAACTCCTATGCCATTTCTCCTTCTATCCACACCATGATAAACAATTTGAACCCACCTCCGATACACCTAGCCTTACTCCCCTTCCATCTGGTCTCTTGCACACACAATATACCAACCTTCCTTCTGTCCATTATATCGGCTAGCTCTCTCCCTATACCAGTCATACTGCCAACATTCAAAGTTCCGACCCTCACTACCACAGTCCTAGCCTTTCTCCTTTCTTTCTGCCTTCGGCCATGCCTTCCGCCTCTTCTCCTCCTTCTGCCAACAGTAGCCCAGTTTCCGCCAGCACCCTGTTGGCTAACAGTACTGGTGGCAGTCATTGTTAACCCGGGCCTCGACCGATCCGGTATGGAAATATTTACTGGTGTCTGCATGAAATGATTTGGCGAAGTTTTACGCCCGATACCCTTCCTGACACAACCCTCCCCATTTATCCGGGCTTGGGACCGGTATCACTGGAGTACATTGTAAAAATGCAGCTTCACAACTAAAAGCATGCTTCTTGCCTGTCATGAGCCATTGGTATTTGCATATGGCATAAAATTGTCATGGCACAAACCACTGAAATTTGTTAACTAAATACCACAACACCTTTATGAATTCACTGATTGGAAACATGCAGAAGGCAAACAAACTGTAAGCAAAAGCAAAAAAATGGCAAACATATAACAACTTTAAAGAACAGCAGAAAAATAAACAAACAAACAAAAAAAAAAACAACAACAATGGTGGGGACATATCTACCAGGACTTCCCTACCAGTGTAATCATGCTCCACTGAACTACTTGAATTTTACATCCTTACTCCAAATGTACAGCAGTGTCAGAGTAGAGCTGGCAGGCTAATATAGACTTCAAACTGTTTCAGGCCTGGAAAGTTTTTGCACACACATACTAAATATTTTCAGAAAATTACCCTGCATTCTGTCACCTGCCCACTCCAGTAATAATACTTGGGCTGATTCCATTTGGTATTTTATATACAATAATTTCCCTTTTTTATATCATGTAACCACCATAGGTAGGTGCTAAGCTGACAGCATCAGTAACAGTAATTTTGTAGCAGAGCATGTAGCTAATGTAATGGGATACAGTACATGCAGCCAGTATCCGTTTGTATGAATGCCAGTTTTTGCATATTTTGCAGAAACATTGTGAAACAGTGAAGGCTGCTAATGGGAAATGTTCTTTTCCTCAACATGTAGAGACAACAGAATTGGTTATCTTTTTTAACAGGGTGCAAAGAATACAACCCACTGAATGGTGATATGTGCATTGCCATTTTGCACTTTTGCTTCCATGAAACGTGCATTTATACAAATGTCATGTAGGTATATGACCTAGATATCATATGATAGTCAAAACATGTAAGTGATATTATATGCATTACCAAAGACTTTCCCATTATTTGAGGCAACAACTAATTTAATTACATTTTAGATAAGTTTGTCATAAACAGTTTATGGTACAACAAATAACTGTATACATTCCTGTACACCAAAGTACAACATGGACTCACAATTAATGATAAATGTGTGACACTACATTGCTAAACAAATATACTGTATAAAAGTATGTGTGTTTACTTAATGCATTTATTCACTCATTCTCTCATTCATTTAGGTAGGTTAATTGGGCCATAAAGTACATCTTCAGGCATAGCCTTGTTACAAAGATGAAAACAAGAACTAAATTATGTGCAGAAACATATGTAGATACTACAGTAATTTAATAAAAAAGTAAATAAGGCCTGTATGCTGAATGCATATTAAAAATGCATAAGTATTTACTGTTACTTGCAGAGTTTGTTAAGATTTAAAAAAGAAATATGATTTCATGTTAATAATAAGGGCTTATTAGTGCTTGCATATTATAACAACTAAATAGAGACTTTATGGTGATGTGTTTTAGATGCTTTGAGTTAAAAAGTTAAATGTATCTTTATCCACCAATCCACCCATTTTCTAAACCACTTAACCTGGTTAGGGTTACAGTGGTACTAAGCTGAGCCAGGCTAACCAGAGTTCCCTATTCCTAAGTTATCTTGGGGTTGCTCAGGCATTCTCAAGCCAATTGAAGATGCATGTTTTCCAATGTGTCCTGGGTCTGCTCCGGGGCCTCCTTCCAATGGGCTGTGCCTGGTACACCTTTTGTGGGAGTCACCCAGAGGGCATCCATAATAGATATTCAAGCCACCTCAACCTGCTCTTTTCAGTACTGAGGAGAAATAGCTGTATTCCAAGATCATGCTGGACTGCCAAGCTCATCAGTATGACACAAAGTGAACCCAGCTACCCATAAAGGAATATTATTTTCACAGCTTTTATCCATGTTTTCAACCTTTCAGTCCCTACTCAAAGAACACGTCCATAGGAGTGGATGGGGACATTGACTGGTAAACTGAAAGTTTTATCCTAGAACTCATCTCCTTCTTCACCACCAGAGCCTGGTAGAAAACCTGTAGTACTGCTGCATCTGCACTCATCGTCTGGTCAATCTGCTGGATCCCCCCTACCCTCATTTGGGAACAAGATTCTGAGACAGATGCATCTCCTTCACCCACAGATTGCAATCCACTCTTTTCCAGGAGGGAACCATGACTTCTGATTTAGTAGTGCTAATTCTTATCCCATCTTTATTACACTCAGCAGCAAACTGTTTCAATACTTACCAGAGATCACAATCATTTGAGGCCAAGAGTAGACACAATTCTCACTCTACAATGCCTCTGTAACTGGAACACATTCCCCTCTTTTGTTTTTAAAAATAAGGACCGCCTCCCCATTTTACCAGCCCAGAGCTACTGCTCCCACCTTCCACACAATATTGAAAAGAATTGTTAACCATGACACTTAAACAGCATTCAGTGACCTCAGCATTTCAGGCCAGCTTTCAACTACTCCCTCAATCTAGATATACAAGAAGGAAGGGTTTTTAAAGTCTAGAGAGTGAACTTTTTAATCACTGCAGTAACCTTATCTAAAGAAATAGATCCAGTCTTGCAATATCACTGCAGTAACCTTATCTAAAGAAATGGATCCAGTCTTGCAATATCACTGCAGTAATCTTATCTAAAGAAATGGATCCAGTTTTGCAGAAAGACAAAGCCCTGACTGAGACGCATATGACTTGAGTTTGAATAGTGTCTCAGGCACAGGAAGAGCTGGGGAGGGGAGGATGATAAAAAAGTGGCTATAGCTCATGCATCCTCAGAGAGGATGTGCTGGTTTCCAGACCAGTTGTTCTGCAATTCCATTGCTAAGAAACAACTGAAGCCCTACAACATAGCAAAGATGTAGTCAAATCCAATTTCACAGAAAAACTACCGTGAAACTTAATTCTTGCAATATTTGCAAAAAATAGCAATAAAAACCAATCACACATATTAATAACAGTAATCAAAAATAATACATATATTAAAGATTGCTATTTTTTGCAAATAATGCAAGAATTATAGATTGATAGATTCATTTGTATGTGAATAGCTATGTGAAGATCTTATATAGCAGAGTTTACCTGATTATTTTATCATCAAATCACCTAATATAAGTAGAATTTTTGACTTGCCCAAAATATATAACATTTTAGATAATCCACCACTTAGACCAATAGTAGCAGGTAGTGGGAACAAGACCAAAACATTAACAATATTTATTAACACATATTTGCAAAAAATAGCAGTCAAAAGCAACACACATATATTAAAGACTCTTTTGACTTCATGCAGAGTATTAATGGAGGTAGAATATCAGATAATGATGTTTTAGTCACAGTGGATGCTAGGTCTTTGTACACTGTAATACCAAACAATGAAAATGTGGTTATGATGGAAAATAATCTGATCCATTTGGTAATAGAAACAGTAGATAGTGTTTTATCTTATAATTATTTCACTTTTGGGAACAAGTTTTACAGCTAAGTCAGTGGTGTACCTATGGGAGCAGCCATGGCTCCCAGATATGCCAATATTGTTATGTGTTGTTGGGAGAATCCATTTATCATGTAAACTGAATTTATTAAGGACATTATATTTTAAGCATTTTATTGATGATGTTTTTTGATCTGGCAGATTTATCAAATTTTATGAATTATTTAAACAGTATGTCTGATTATTTAAAACTTATTTAAAACTTATGTATGATTTTAATATTTGTTCTCTAACTTACATAGATCTAGATATATACAAGAAGGAAGTGTTTTAATGTCCAGAGAGTATATCACAACAAGATTTAGAATAATTTGTATTTGAATTTCAGTTGTATGAATTCTAAAATTTTAAAGCTGAATATAGTTAAAGGGCAGTTTGTCAGACTTAACTGTCTGACAGAAAAGGATAAGTATTTTGGAAGAAGGCAAAGCAGTAGTTGATAAATTCAAACTGCACAGATATCCAGATAATGTAGTAAACAACTTGTTCAATGAAGTATAGAGTTTAAGGGAGGCAAAAAAGAGGTCCAATGAGTTAATAAAGTATGATACAAACAAAATTTCTTCAGCAAATATTAACTTTAACCATTCAATGTTGCTGAAAACATTTATAGATGAAATTAGTATTAAGAATGTGATTAAGAACAATTGGAAAATTCTGATTGTTAATGTTTTCCCTGAAACTTTAGCCAAACTAGAGAAAGAACCCTGAGTTGTTAAATTGAGATGCAGAAACCTAAGAGATTGTTTTCAAAGAAGTTTGAGTAATTTAATTGCCCTGAGTAAGATACAGAGCAAAGGAATGTTCAAGTGTAATAATTTAAACAGTGGTGTAGGATCAGTTACAGTAAAGCAAACAATGTCAAAATACCATTTTTTCACATGTAATTCTAAGTATGTGGTGTATCTTGGAACATAAGATTTGTATGCAGCTTTTTATATCGGTAAAACTACTAGGGAGTTGTATTACACTACAGAATATGTGAACATATGCTTGGTATTAAAATGAAGGACTACATGAATGTATTGTACAGATATTTATCATTGTGTAGTAAGTAAGACAGTTATGAGTTTATAGTTATAGAATGTGTACAGAATTTTGACTGATGGTTGGATGCATAAGATGAACTTGATTCATTAGAATATGTTTGGCAGGTCACATTGGAAGCAAGTAAATTTCCTGGTATAAATAGCCATGATCATTTTAAGATCTTCCTTAAAAGAAAGAAATTAGATCTTTGATAATGTGAGATTTATCATGTGACTGTACCCACTAGTTTAAAAGTATGCTGTTGGTATTTAACTTCAGTCTGATGAAGTCTTACTTAAGAGACAAACGTGCTTACTGAGTTAAATACATTTTTTTGTTTGTTGTTTTCACATTTCACAGTTTTACGGCCATTTTTCAGTGAATTCCACTGCTAAGGGAAGAGGCCCAAAAGCATGAAAAGCAAGAGACAAAGAGACAATTGTGGGAGGGAGGTGAGCTGCGGCTAGCCAAGCTTTTGACAGAAGCCCTTGTTTGAGTATGCAAGGTAGTCTGCATGTGCAGAAATGAGGCATTACTAGTCTCTGTAGTGATGAAGGTGTTCATGTCACCACCAGGGATAGGATTACGACGTCAAACACAAATGTCTCCATTGCTCAAATCTTACTAGGTGTATGAAGGGACACAATCAACCTTCATGGCTGCCTGGATTATAGATTCCTCTGGATGGCTCACCCTATACTGTACTGGGTATGTCTTTAATATGGGGCACAACAGGATGATTCTTATAAGGAGTGGTTTGATGGTCAGCAGGCATGAGGCAAAAAGCATTAAGAAAAAAAATGGGTCAAGTCCTACTAGCTACTTCTATCACTGTCTTTTGAAAGGACGGCATGTCCATTGGATTTAAAAGTTACGCATTGCTCCTTCCATCTTCCAACAATTTGTCTAGGTTAGATCAGTATTCTCAATTCTTACTGAAAACAGCCTGGCTAGTATCCTATCCCACTGAGTCTCTGGATGGTTTACCAAAATCTCTATGATGTTATCCAAAGATCATTCTCCATGGCCTCACCAATCGCTTCACACACCTTCATTCCAGTGATTTCCAAAGCTGCTGCTTTCTTTTCCTGTTGGTGTGTGACAGTTAGATCTGGAGAAGCCCCCTCCCCCCCAACTTTGCACAGGTTTCTTTCTTTAACTTGATGGATTTCCTCACTGATGATGTCAACCAGTGGGTCCAAGGGTTACAATCACAATATGCCCTGACCACCTTTTGATCACAGCTTTTTGCCACTGCTTTGACTACTGAGGTCTTGAGCAGGATCCATTCAAGCTCCATGTTCTGTGCGCAATCTCCCCTGGAATATGGGGAAAGTTCTTCCATCTTTGTGAGTTAAACTAACTGCACACAGAAGCTTCTGTTAGCCATTTCTGGGATACCTTTTCTAGACATTTGCGTCTCCTGGGTCTGCATAGCTACTACTCAGTTCATCTGATCTGACTTACTTAATTTAATTAATGAAACATGAACTGTATATGTTTGTACACTACATTGCTTAAGACATAAAGCAGTGTAGGAAGTTAGATTATGTAACTATGAATTGATAGCCATTTTGACTGATGATACTGTAGGTTTGTTTGTATTCTATAATGTACTGGAGTTCCAGAGTTTGTGGCCTAAATGTGTGATCACATTGGATGTGTAGATTAATCAGTGAAGCAGTACTAAAGAAGGCTGGCTAAAAGGCTACTAAATTTAGGTCTCATTAAGGGATGAATTACCCAAGACTGTGTTTTTAACTGCATTTTGTATGTTGTGATAGCTACAGTGTACCAAGCCTGAAGATTGATAACCAACTAGTTGGCTTTGGGTGATGTAGTGGCACTCTAGTTTTGGGGGTGAACACATATATCTACATGTAACTTAGATGTTTTTAGCAGTTTTGTGTATTACAGATGCGGTGTAATAAAATAGTGATATAAGGGGGAGTGTTTACAGGAAGTTGGTTGGTGTCTCCATAACTGGTGCTGATGTTGGTACAATACTTTCATTTGCCTTTGAAATTTGGAGTTGATATTACTAAAATGTGTTTTGAAGTACAATGTTATGACAGTCCACAGCCCTATATTCTTAAACTGGAGGATTAGTTCAATAGGGCTACCTGTAGTTGAGGCCATAAGGGGTTGAACTGTCTAAATATTAAGCATTCATCAGTGCCAAGTAACATGAATTTAATTTTTGAAAAGTTAACAGTAAATCATTGAGAAATAAACCATTTATGCAGGTCATTTGGGTTACAGTAAAGTTCTCTGGATGTCAGACTGATTGCTAGAAGATGACTTGGTCATCAACATACAGAATAAAACTGATGGATGTTAGAATATTGGTTATACGGCTAATGAAGAATGAGAATAGTATGGGACTGGGTTGTAAGGATTGCCTATAAATATATGGTAAAAATCAGAAACTTAACATGGAATATATGAAGAGTACCATTCATATAATATGTTCATTAACACATTGCTTAAACCATAGTAGAGTAAGTCAGGAGGTCCAAAAGGTAGAAGGGTTTAGAATAGCTTATTGTGGTACAATGTTAAATACCTTATTTAGGCCTACAAAGATTCCTTATGTCAAATAGCCTAATTCCATAATGTTAAGGTTATAATTAATGAATGTTAGAAGGACAGTAGAAATGTTATGCTAATTTTAGAATCTATGCTGACTGATACAAAGTATTTTTTCTCTTTTGTATATTGTATACTGTATTATTTGGGGGATATAAGATGTGCTGAATACTTCAGAGAGAGAGGATAGTATGGACATGGGATTGTATTTGTTGGGTACATGGGATTGAAGTTCTGTCAGAAGTATGACAGTAAAGGATCTCCAAAGATCAGGGAAGTTGAAAGTGGACAAAGATATTCATTAAGTACTGAAGTGAAAGGACAATAGATATGTTCCAGACATGTAAACATTTTGAAAATGGACCATCTGACCTTACTTCGGCTGTGAACAAAGAAAAAAGACCTTAGGTGTCGTCCACAGCTTCAGGCTTCATTGAGTTTTAACAGCCTGAAGTTTGAAGCTGTATCGTTTGGACAATTTCATCAGCTTTTTACACTCCAGTGAAGTATATGTTTTTGTTAGCCTTGCTTACCAAGCATCTATTAACTGTGCTTTAACAACTTGAAGCCTGAAGTTGTGGATGTTAATTGCTAGGCTAATTATTTCAGTACTTCAGTGAAGTTTGCATTTTGTCAGCTTCACTTTTTAAGCTTTCAATAAATTGAGTTTTAACAGCCTGAAGTTTGAAGCTGTGGATGACAGCTGCTTGGATATTTAACTATTTTCAGTTCATCATATTCTAGTGAAGTTTACATCCTGTCAGCTTCACTTTTAAGTGATTAATAAATTGTGTTTTAACAGTCTGAAGCCTGAACCTGTGGGCGACACCTAAGGTATTTTTTCTTTGTTCATTTGTCTACCCTTGGTGTCTATAGTAGTGGTGAGGAGAATTTATTTCCTCCTTACTTCAGCTGTGAGGAGGGATAAATTTTATGTACAAATTGATTAGGATATGATTAGGATAATTGGGATGAGTTGTGGAAGATCATTATTGTATTGATAAGTTTTCTGAAAGGCTGTAATTCTGTTCCTATGAATAGAAAGGGTGTGTGGCCATATTTAGAGCAGAATTTAGGATTTGGGGTGACGGTGAGCTGGTT
This sequence comes from Protopterus annectens, assembly GCF_019279795.1. Taxonomy (NCBI): domain Eukaryota; kingdom Metazoa; phylum Chordata; order Ceratodontiformes; family Protopteridae; genus Protopterus; species Protopterus annectens. The sequence continues at coordinate 362,719,470 of NC_056734.1, forward strand.
TCAAGGTTGCAATAGGTTGTTCTATCCATGAAGATCCTGAGCACCTTCCATTGTAATGATGGGTTGTTTTTTATGGTTATTTAGAGTATTTTGGTAAATATTTATGTTCATCATTCTCACTTCTGCAGTAGCCTATGGGGTTGTATCCTGCCAATGTTACAGTTCCCTGCCAACTTCCCAAAGCTTTATCACCTTTCACACATTCAGTCTGCCTGCCTATTGGCTAATCCCTATAAAAGCGGCCAGAAAGACTAAACATTGTCAGTACTTCCTTGTTGCCTCATATAGATGCAGCAGCAGCAGCAGCAGTTGGGCAAGGCTTCCTGTTGCACAAATAAGAATACCGGATTGTCAAGCCCATCAGTAGACGTTCCTTGATTACCATTATTGTCTCTCTCTAGGAATTGCTTTCTAACTATAGATTGTCATTTGTGCCTTAAGGATGGTTTTATGTTATTTCAGGTTTATTTTAGACAGCTGGAAATTAATTTTCTAGTGAACAGAAAAAACAAAAAAAAACAAAAAAAAACAATTCCCTTGTGAATGCTTGTGCTTACATGGTGTTTAGTTATTTTTTTGTTTGGAATTCCAGGGCAGCTAATTTCTGAAAATCTTTATATATATTGATAGAGGAATATTGTGTGCTGTTTGTATACCATTGTTTTGGGGGATTATTATCCTTTTGTAAGTATTATGTGCTGTTTGTGCTTAACTGTGACAACTTACAATCCAACTGACTCATACAGTCATAGCTTGTAGTCAGGCTTCTTCCCCATCTACAGTATGGGTCCTTACCCTGGTCCTGTTGGTCTTTCTCCAGATGTACCTAAAAAGAAAAGACAGTTAAGCTGTTGCCTTCTGTGCTGGCTCATTCAATGCCTCAGCTGATGGGGGTGGGGTGGGAGTGGGGGTGCTGCATTGGTCATTGCCAGTTCCTCAGACCACTCTCATATTTCCTTGAATCCCTCTGTTGTTGTAGCCTTGCCAACCTCCATGGACTGGGACTCAGACACAGCTTCTGCAGCTGTTCAAGTGTCCACCTTTGGCGTGGGAGAACCATTCATCCATCTTAGGTACAGGAGAAACCTCGAGAAGATCTTCACGAGGTGCTAAGGGAAAGAGACCTCTTGCTTGGGATGATATGCTATCTGCTAGCCATTCTCCCCTTTGGAAGGTTGCTAGGAAAAATAAACAAAAAATAATCATATAGAAAACAGGGCAATTATTTCTGTGGCCAAAAATGATGTTATTCCTTTGGCCAGTAGTTTATTTTACTCAGACAATTCTCTGTGCCATACGCCTCCTCCTCCTAAAATGTGAACCAGTTCTTCTAAGGAAGCAGATTTTTTTTTCAGATGACAGAGACAGGGTTAAATCACTTAAGGATTCTATAGCCCAAGACACGGATTCTGTGGGTAGAAGTTGTTCACGTGTAGTCTTTCTCTTTTATGGAGTCCATTTTCAGAGTAAGAGATGTATTTTCTTGGGAAAAGATGGATGTTCCCCTGAGTTGGGCAGATATTATGAGTTACTTGAACAAGAAACCCCCAATGCTGCACCCATTACTATTTTGCCAGTATTAGAGAATGTCTTTAAAGCTGCCTGCATTGCTCTTGATTCTCCCCCATCAGTTTCTAAGAAAGTGGATGTATAGAGTTTTTCAAGTTAATAAATATTTTATTCTCATCTTTGAGCAGATCCAGCTGCAATTATGCCTTCAGCTAGAAAAATCATTTCCACCACTAACCCATTTCCTGGGGAAAGGAGGGTAAGTGGTTGGACAGACAGGGTAAGAAACGTTTTCTTCTTCTATTATAGCCTTCAGAATACTTATTTACCAGGGATTTATGTGGAAGTTTATTTTAAAATGACCCAGTAGCTTAGGAAAGTTTTCTGCTTTTCTGAACCCTGAAGGTACCTCTTATGTGAATTAGATTGTGTCAGACCTGTCTCAGGTTTCTAAATATGCCTTGAGAAGTGTGTAGGATTATGCTGATACTATCTTCAGAGCTTTGGCTTCGATCACTGATTTAATGAGATTTGTTTGGGTACATATTCAAAACATATCACGAGTCCCAGCTTGGTGTCAAATAATTTCAAACAAATGGGTATTGAAGGAGATCCAGGAGGGTTACAGGTGGTAATGGATATAATCTCCCCCTGCTTTCAGGGTGATCCCTCTTCACCCTCCCAATCAAGCAACATTGTTTCCCAGGTGCTCCAACATATATTACAGTCAGAAATCATAGAACATATCACTTGAAACCAGCAATAGTACCTGGGCATGGTAGATGTATGTAAGAGAATTTGTTATCCATGTTATTGTAAAATGGTTATTTACTTTTATTTTTCATTTGTTAACCTGAGCCACAAGAACAAGGGTAAATAATAACATATGCATTACAATTTGGTATAGACATAAGAACAATATTAGGTAACTGATCACAGGGACCATAAGATGCCTAGCCATATTCACCTTTATGTAGGCACACTTTATTTGTTTTTGCTGCCATTTTCAAGCCCTTTATAGTACTTATCTCCAAAATCAAGCAGAGCTGTACCTGATAACTTCGGTGTAAATCTATACCTATTCCAATCATCAAGACTAGCCTTAAAGGTGGTCAGTATACTACTCTGTCCTGTAATGAAAACGTATTCCCTATTCTGGGAATACATTGGGTAAGGAACCTATCCCTTCAGTGAGTCCCATTTATTTGTCAGTGTAGATTTAAGTCCCTAGTATATTACTTGGTGTAGATTTTGGTCCCTAGTGTGGGTATTTGTAGGGGTCTATATTATAACATCGAAGTCTTAAAACTTTGAATTTTATAATATCGAACCATTTTGATTGAAAGACTATAACATCGAACACTCAGAATAGTGAATTTTTTCCCAGGAAAAAAATTACTGTTCCGACAAACATACACACAACTCAAGCACACCAAAATAAATAATCCACACACATACACTTCACAAAACCCTACACTAAACCATACATACACTACTAGCTATCCACTCACCTTACCCGCTCCCTAACCCTAAGGTCCGCAACTATCCCACGCTCACCTTACCCGCTCCCTAACCCTAAAGTCCCTATCGCACACTCACCTTACCCACTTCCTAACCCTAAGGTCCCTATCACACACTCAGCTTACCTGCTCCCTAACCCTAAGGTCCATAACTATCACACACTCACCTTAACCCGATCTGTTCGCACTTACCTTAACCCGGTCCGTAACCTTCGCTCCACAGTTGAGGAAATAGCGAAGCTGCAGAAACAGCCCACCAAATACTTTCCCTAGGAAAGTATTCAATATTCTGCAGTTTCGCTATTTTCAGCATTCGGTGCATAGGGTTCGATATTATAACATTCAAAGTTTTAAGACTTTGATGTTATAATATAGACCCATTTGTAGACTCACTAGTTTTGTAAAGAAGTAGGTGGTCAAATTGGATTAGGTATTTTATGGCTTGAAGAGTGAGAGACAAGTCACCTTGCAGCAGCCAGTAAAATACTGAGTATAAAGAGACTTATGCTAATCTGTTAAGATAGTTGAAAGATATAAGGCCTTTTATTTTCTTGGTTAGAAATCTTTGGGCCTTTCCATTTGAGTGATATTGCTTGGATTTGTATGTACCAAAGGGGGCACTGTATTCAATGATGAAGGGATTTCTTGCAATGGTAGAAACAATGATTGAATGAGAATGAAAGAGACTGGTCCCATAAGTATGACAGTCTCATGACTGTTATCTGTCTGAAGAAGAGTACCATTTATAACATATGACGTGGGAACAGCTTTTTGCAGAATAGAACTACCCTGCACTTTTTTGCATTAAATTTGAGACCACTTTCCGTAGATTATTTGTGTGCATATTCCAGCCCATGCTGGAGTTGTTTAGTATTAGTGGATGAGAGAATAATGGTGCCCAGCTTGCAGGCATCCAGCAGCCTTGGTCAACCCCACTTGTGGGATATTGGCTTGGATTTCAGCAAAATAAAGGCCAAATAGAAGACAGTCCAGCAGTAATCCCCGTGGTCCACTACTGGTAAAAAAATTTATATTCAGAGAGAGTACAAGTAGCCTTCAAAGTCTTGTGTCTTTGAAAAACTAATTTGCAATCCAACATACAGTGTAGGGGTTTACAATAAGTTTGTTTATTGTTTCAATAATAACTCCATAGGAGATAATGTTAAAAGCTCTGGCCAGGTCAAAATAGACAGTGTGCATGGAAACAATAAACTAACATTCTTTTTGAGAAATAGGAGGAAACCTAAGAAACTAGAAACAAGCTGTGCTGACACAGGGTTAACATACAAATTTCCAGAGGCGGTTAGCATTAATCCCCAAACCCTGAACCTGTGAGGTAGTGATCTTACCACTAGCTGACTGTGCTGTTCTATGCTGTATAGTAATTAGTTAGTTAGTTAGTTAATTAATTAATTAATTAATTAATTAATTAATTAATTAAAGTGAACTGGAGGCTCCAAAAGTTGGAAAATATTATAAAGAATGAAAGAAGCGCAGGTGATTGGTACAGTGGAGGGGCGGTTGCACTGTAAATTAAAGTCCTCTTGCAACATAAAATGATGTTTAATAATGTGCAAAAGTACTGGTGAGAGAAGAGAATACAGTTATGTCAATTGTGTGGATGGTGGAATATAGAGTAAAGAGCTAAGAAATTCTAAGTGATTGGCTATAAAACATTTACAGGTGACCCAGATGGGGTCACTTTGACTACGTGAGGTGTCTAGAAGATCAGAGGGTGTATTTTTAATAAGTATTTATTTATCCATTTATTTATCTACACTTTGTTGACAGGGTTAGTCCCACTAAGCCAATGGCCTCCTTTCAGGGGTGACTCGAGATGGTGCTCCTATTGACTGGGGAGGTTTGCCCAGGCCACTGAGGAACTTCCCCTACTGTTTTTAATAAGTGCCATGAGATCTTTTACATCCACCTGTGCTACTCAAGCAGATGGTGTCTCTATTTGATGTCTCTTCCAAAGGATGGATAAGGAGGATAAAGGAATGAATAAGAGTGTACTATCACTAGCACAATTTCCATGTTTCGTACTGTGGATAAGATTATATGTTTCACTGATATAATATTGCATGTGGTGTGATGATCTAACTCAGGTTTCAGTGAATCATTGTGCTAATATCCTTAGCAATATATGGTGATATTTAATAATTAAGTTGTATGAATTCCAGTAGGCTGTTATAAAATATTTTGGTTAGGGAAGCATGTATTTACTCACACTGGCTAAGGTGACTCCCTTCAGCAATGAGGAAGACATACACCCGGAATGCAAAGATATCCTGATAACTGATACATTATTGTCTTGATTAAAGGATTTATACAGACAGAGAAAATAGCTTATATTATAGTAGGGTTGTGTGGGAAATATGTGAAGGATGTTGTGTGAACAAGAATGGGAATAGATTTAAACTAGAGTTTTTTTAATAAATAAATGTGAAAGTAAGCAATACAGTGAGAATTTTTTGCTTGTTTTTAAGTTAAAAGGAATTATTTTCTGGATGTAAGATTGTTTGCAGCTAATCTTTTTTGTCAGCATGAAATTTGTGAGCAGAACTGTAATTAATAGGTTTGTTTGTCTGCTAAATTGGACACATAATCCTACTCAGGACCAGATTTAGACATGGTGAGGCCTAAAGCTATGGGAAGCTGTAGAAGTTTTATGTGGCAAGTGCTAACAGAGAAGGCTGTATAACAGCTGAACTTGGCAAGAATGCTGCTATGATGCATAACAACCCCATGTGTGGGTGGGGGAAAGGTTGCTCCATTAGAACTTTAAAAACATGCTTCTGATTATTCAGTTTCAAGACATTTATTTTTAGGAAAATAAAACAATCAAATTCATTCCCACTTACTGAATACATGTAATTCTTAGAAGTAAAATATTGTTGTATACTTGTAATTTCCAGAAAATGAAATGTAATTTGCAACCTGTAACATGATCAAGGCTGATAAAAACATAACAAAGGGCCTTAAATATTCTTGCTTGCTTTTTAAATAAAACCTCATGAATGACATCCTGAGAAGATGCTATGTAGTTTATCGCTGTATGTGCACACAATACTAAGTGTAGACAACTTGTTTTATGTCATAGTTGTTTGCAGCTCTTTTTTTAATTCTCTTTAGTTGTAAAAATGATTGTGGTTACTAAAATGACTGTTCTCTTGCTGCCATTAAACTTAAAAAAAATAACCACAGTAGTGCTTGAACATTAGAACAAGCTAAATTAATCTTGCCTTGGAAGGCAATGTGATATGTGGCACAGATGCTCTTTTTGTGAATGGTTTTGCTAGGTGTAAGAACGGAAATGCTTGAGTTCTCTAATGAGAACTAACGCCAACATCATTTGGATAATGTTTCATCAGATCTGTAGCTTCACACAGCTGAGATTATAAATAAAGTAAAAATGAAAACTTGCTAGCCGGTTGCTGTGAACAGTTATTTTTGCCACCAAGTTAGTTTCAGAGGCACCATCAAAGGAATGTAGAGCTTCACTTGACATTTTTCTTGTGATAAAAGCTCTTCAGCACTGAGAGCAGTACCATCATTGATTTTTCTTTATTGTCCTGTTCTTTAGCACTTCTAGTCAACATCAGGCAGTCGGCTTTTTTCCTTCTTCAGAATCATCAAAATTAATTTGAAGTATAGTTCACATAGTGAGAAAATTTATTCCTAATAAAACTGACCCAGGAAGACAGTGTTTCTGACTACATGGAGGATGGGGCCCTTGTGTTATAACAATGTAATGTAATGCAAAGGACATAGAGGCAAAATGTCAGGCTTTATGGAGTCACCATGTTACAAGTGAATTTCATGATCAATGAGCCGAGAATGTACATCTCTGTGGGTATCTGTGGGTAAACCGCAAAGTTAATTCTGCATATTATTGAACAATAATAATATGTATGCCATCAGTGTTCACAGACACTTTAATTCATGAAATAGTAAACAAATTATATCAAATGAAAAAAATGAAATTTTGAGTGGCCCCTTCAGTCTGTGAGTTGGTTTGTTTAACTTATGCCTAAACCCTACCCTGATCCTACTGAACATTGCTGTGATATTGGTTTCAAAAGGGAAGACACATGTTTCTATGGGTGAATCTAGTCATGTAAGCATTGGAATATTTACCACTCCTTACTTAGCCGCTGTGGCGACCCCTAACCGGGAAAAACCGAAAGAACAACAACAACAACTTAGCTGTATAATACAACATATATTATTTGAATTATAACCACATAATGCATGTTTGACTGTTGTTGCATGGCAAAATATTACAAAATGCCTTTATTACAGGCTAAAGAAAATTCACAGCTGAAGCTTTAAGCACTTGTGAGTAATGTAATATGAGAGCCAGATCAGAATCACAGAATAACCCCGCCACCAAATGTTTATTTGTCATTGTTTCAAACTTCCCATCTGTAGTAAAAAAAGACAGGACAGGTGGAATATTTTACTCCCATTACTATTCATGCTAGTAAAAGCAGTATATTAAAAAAACAGAAATATATTTAAGAACAACTCATTTAATTTGAAGGATTTCTGCATTCATGTGATCAATGGCTCAGCAGGTAATACTCTTAACTTTGATGCCAGGAAAAGCATAAAGCTATGGGTTCTATTCCTACACCAGGTGGATTTATATAGTAATACTTACTGAGTAGGTGAATGCTGCAGTCCTGAGATGCCATCCTTCAGAAGTCCCTGTTGCCTGACAATATAGCTTAGGTGGATTTAAAATATTTTATAGTACTTACTAAAAAAAAAAAAAAAGAAAACAGTTCAGGAATTCTCCTAGTATCCTGACCAAATTACTCCTAGTCAATATGAATGCCACCTCAGGTCTCCCCGGAAGATAGGCCATAGACCTAGTAGGGACAACCTGGTTAATAAAACTAAAACTCACTAACTAAATAAAATAAAAACAGAAAACTTTGCATACTTGAAATTTCAGTCTGCTAGGGTCTATGAGTACAAGAGAAATGGAGGGGTGAATGCAAGAAGTTCTTTTACTACACGAATTGCATGTCCTGTATTGGATAAGTATACTGGTTACCCAGTAAGAAGCTGAACATAACCTGCTGAGAAAACGTAACAAGTTATGCTCATTAAACAGTGCAACTAACATAACTATGGATGCCAACAGACAAAAGTATTTTTGTTGGAGGGGACTCAAGCACCATACACCCGATTGCCCACAGCCCCCTAACTTACATATACAAACTTTATGGTTGTATAAATGCAAGGAAAACAGACTCATTCAGCTTCAACTTTATTTAGGTGTTTTTTTGCTCAAACCACCAGTGTTGCTTGTCTGGTCAGGATAAAACAGACGAACAGTTGTGGGTTCGGTTCAAGCAACTTTATTACACACAAACACATCAGGAATGAGGCTTAGTAACTTAAACTTAAATAAACTTATAAACAGACTGACTACCACACTCATACATGTTAACACTCTGGCTGTTCTCTGAAAATGGCACTGCTACCTGCATGTGCTCACTGTTTATATGGCCGTGCCTACATCTGGAAATGCTTCTTAAAGTTACACACACATGCTCTGTTCTACAACCAGTAACAATAATCAAAAGAATTGTGTATACCATTTACTAACACACATATAAAGAATGTATAATAAATGTTTATGTTAGTAATTAAATAGGTAAATAGGCTACAATGTTGAAAAACTGCCCTCAGTACTGTGATCCAATTAATGTAAAACATTTAGTGACTTGTGAAGTCAAGGAGCTTGTGCTGGGGAGACTATTACAAGAGATATCATTCACTGAATGGTGACATTCCCATGTATAGTATATTTAAGTATACATGGTCTGTAAGTTCATAGGTTCTTAGTAAGCTTGCAGTCCAAGCAGACCATTAGAAAGGTAATCCACTTCATCCAGTATTGGCTGGAGACTAACAAGGTCCCCATTAAGTAAACTTTCCTTCATACTCAAGTGAAAATTTGTGATCACCCATCTAGTCATCCTTATTGCTGTTAAAAGTTGTTAGGGGAGGTACTATGCTTGATAGGTAAGGACAGTGTATTCCAGAAATGGGATATACATTGGGTTAGGTATCTGTCACTGTTTAATTTCTCCAAGTGGTTTGGGCTCCTCATACCATGACAGGATTTTTCCTCATTCCTAAGTCAGTTCACAGTTAGAGTTCATGAACATAGTATTATTTCAGACTTTGTTAGCTAAGAGTGCTTTTCTCAGCACCTGAATGTGCTCAGAATTCCCTTCTGCTGTAATTCATATGGGGCTACACGTATTGATAGCATATTTAACTACGACTGTATATTCTGTTTTATTAAACTTGTTGCTCCTGTTACTATTGGAACTGTCTGGGTATCCGCATTGTGCTAGTTTCTGCTTGCAAATCCTGGTATGTTATGAGTGTGAGTCTTTCTCTAAGTAAGATGCTCTAATAACTGGGTGTAGCAGTTTCAATGATCGGTGCTCCTTTTGTCTTTTCATGGACTGCTGTATCTGATTTTCTTGCATCTATTTTTTGAACTGCTGGTAATGGATGATCCCATGTGATACAAACTTCATCATTCTGTATAATGCTTTGAGATTCATGCTTCCAATGCTTCTTCGCTCCTTTTATATTGCTCTCTGAACTTGCCACTATATTTTTGGATTTTCCACCATTCTTTACAACTCATCTGATCCCTTTCCTTATATTCCTTTGTTTCAGTTGCTGTCTGATTTTTGTCTACTTTTGGTTTGATTTCAGTTCCTGTTTGATACTGAAATGCTTCTGCTAAGCTAAGCAAAGATATTGTCTTGGATCTCTGCTCCTCGTGCTTTAGCACTTTCACTGTGTTTGGATCTGATCAGCAGATATGTATGCAGCCCTACAATTGCAGGTTTATTCATGTAATCAGTTTTGAGGAGGCCCATACCTGGTTCAGAGTAAAGAATATATAATCTTGGTATACAATGACTGTTATATATCATTTGATAAGCATGAAGCATTTTTCTTGTTTCATGTCGAGCTGATCCGGTACTTTTTGGAGCTAGTCAGTCACCTCACAATTGTAAGTTAGAACAGTAACAGCAAATTAATTTATAGCTTGAACTTTATTCCTTAATGAGCTTTATTCTCATTTGTTCATGTTTTAATGCCAACCCTTCATCTATTCCCAAATCTTTATACACTCCCTTTATATCATATTCCTGTCCCAGCTTTCCTTTTTTTAAATGTTGCCTTTGTACATTTATCAAGACCAAATGACATTCTTATATCATTTGAGACAGTTTTAACCATTTGTTTTTGTGCTTTCAACTCCTTAACTGATGAACTATACAGCTTTAAGTCATCCACAAAAAGTAAAGCAGAAGTCTTTAAATAAGGTTGTTTTCTGGGAGCCAAATTGTTACCATAGCTTAATCTATAAAGTGAACAGCTTAATTGGTTAAGGGTAAAACAAAACAGCAGCTGTGACTAAGAATCACCCTAAAACATTCACCTTTGAGATTTTATTCCTGGGATAATAATTTGTCCATTGTCATTACTCAACTGCAGTGCAGTTTGTCAATGTTTGATGGTCGCTGTAATGTGACTAATCAATGTAGGGTGTATCTTATGCATCTGTAAGCACTCCTTTATTCATGAATGTGGGATGCTGTCAAATGCTGTTTTGTAGTCTATTCGTGTCATACTTTGATTCTTTTCCTTTTATGGCTTTTTATTATGACTTTGTTTAGCAAAAATGACTTTGTAGCATATGACTTTTTTATTACCTTTCTGTTCTATTGCCATAAATGTTTTTTTTTTCTAAATGACTAAACTCTGTCTACATAAATTCTAATATATAATTTGTGTATTGTTGGAAGGCAAATTATTGTTCTATAGTCCTTAGGAAGGCTTGCAGGTTCACCCTTAAGGAGGAGTAACATTTTCCCAGGTTAGTGTGTCTTTTTGGGATATTTCCATTTAGGAGCTTTTCTTAATTTTGTCTCGATTTTTCTGGCTATTACTTCATCCCATTTTATTCCCTCTACATTAGAGGTCCTTACTGTTTCTTTTAATTCTTCTATCTTTTCAGCATCTTTATTATGTTCAGGAGGGTCTTGATCTTCATAAATACTTCTACAAAATGTACAAATTTCTTCTTTTTTTGGTGGAGTTTCTATTTCTTTTTCGTTTCCTATTACTATATAAAAACCTTTGATTTGTTAATGAATTGCTTATTTTGTACTTTTTCTTTGCATTTATTGGCATGCCTTCCAAGTTTTTCTGCGTGTGCTGATATTTTTAGCTTATTATTAGAATAGAGTATTATAAGTTCTGATACTGTGTGTTGCTTTTATGTCTATCTTTCTAAGGATTTTTGATGATCTGTTCCCTTTTCAATTTTCTTCTAACATTGGTACCTCTTGCCTTAATTGCGTTATAATTTTCGTTATTCTGTGCTTCTACAGTGGCGTTCTGCTTGTTCCCTTCCTTTCCATTGTTACTGTACATTTTTGTAGCATCACTTTATCTGTTATTAGTTTAGCTACAGTGTAATACATCATATTGTTTTCTATTATATCACATGAATTATTCTTAATAGTCCTAATTACTGTGCTCATTTGTTTTACCAGTCTTGTAACATGTTGGGTCATTTACTTTCTATAATATATTTTTTTAATTTTGTAGGTTCATAGATTCAAAGGAGATTACTAGGCTAACGGCTCAATAGCTCTTTATAAGCCTAGCCAGTTTTTCCTAGATTTTACCTAATTTTCTATCCCTAGTGGAAAGATAACAAGGGTCAGCAAGCAGGGTTTTAACAATTTTTACAGACTGCATCTGTCCATAAGGAACATGGGTGCCACCCCAGAAGTGAATTTGCGATTTCCCATCTGTTGTCTAGATTGCTCTTGAAGATGGTCAGGGAAGGGCTCTGCTTCACGTGAATAGGAAGCCTATTCCAGAGGAGGGGCAATCTCTGGGACACATATCTGCCTCTCCAGTATAATCTATTCATAGTAGAGATCAGGTTTACATCTTTGGAGTGGGTAACCCTCGTGCAGTTAGTTTTGCGAATATGCAACATTTCCATCAGGGCTGGATCTGAGACTGCCTTGTAGGTCAGGTGCAGATCACCCCTCAGTAATCGATAGGAAACTGAATACAGTGATAGGACTTTTAATTAGTCCACATATGACATGTTGGTTATACCGTATATTTTTGGTGAGAAACCTCTGAGGACACTTCAACTGTTGCAGGTGCCTGGCTAGGTACATGCCAAAGGGTGCATTGTACTTGATTATTGGTCTGATGAGGGCAAAATACAGTGGTCCTAAGACATCCTTAGATCTGGATACCATGCCCTTACTTATAAGCTGAGCCACATAGAAGAATTTCTTTACCACTATGGACACATGGTGGACAAAGTTCATTTTGCCTCCAACTTACAGTCATCAGCAAACTTGGTCAGCCAAAGGCCATCTACGTTTGCCTTGACATCTGAGAAGTATATCCTAAATGGGGGGGGGTGAATGTTGAACCCTGTGGTACTCCACTGGTGATTGGCCTGTTGCTGGATGTGGATTCCTCCCACTTTAACAATGTGTCCTATCCATGAGATATGTGGCTATCCATCTGGTGATATAGAAGTTTATGCTCAATTTTGTGACTTTATCTATAATATCCAAGTTGGGTATTGTGTTAAATGCTTTGGCTAGGTCAAGGTAGATGGTATTCATTGTCTTACCCTCATCCATGGCCTTGATGACATTCTTAAAGAAGTCCACCAGACTGAGCAGGCAAGTCCTGCCCTTGATGAAGCCAAACTGGGTTGGGTCTAGAGTCTGGAGATTTCAGATCCATGATTATCCTTTCCATAGCCTTGAATATGAGGCTACTCTGACTTATGGGTCAGTAGTTTTCTAGGTCCGTTCATGGTCCTCCCTTGTGCAGAAGGATGATTGTTGCTGCCCCCCACTCTACTGGGACAAAGCCTGTCTGGAGACTGTGGTTAAATAGAGATCTTAGTGCGTCTACTAGGTCATGTTTCAAGCTATTTAATAGGCACCTTGGGATTCCTTCAGGGCCTATTGATGCATTTTCCTAGCTTTAGAAAGAACAATGATGACCTGTTCTTTTGTGATAACAGACAAAGGAATGGTGGGGGCATTTCATGGGGCGTGACCAGGGGTGATGAGGGGGTGAACTTTGAGCTAAATTTATCGGCCAACAGGTTTGCTATTTCTTCTGGAAGAGCATAGGTAGTGCCATCTACAGCCAACTCAACACATTGTTGAGTGTTTCCGTTAAGATTTTTGACATAACTAAAAAAATGCTTTGTGGTTATCCTTTCCTTGGGAGGCTATTTTAATCTTGTATTTAGCTTTTGAAGACTTGACTAGTTCCCTGATTTGTCTGTTGAGACTAATGAAGGATTTTTTTGTCTGTTGTGCATCCTCCCACTTACTTCTAGACAGGAATCTCTTACTTCTGTTGCATACTCTATTTATGCCAGGGGTCCACCAGGACAAATTGTTTTTCCGGCTAGACCTGGGTTTAGTTCAGTCAGTTACTGCCATTTCTATGCAGATGTTTAAGTGATCGTACAGGGCATTCATGTATACTTCTACATAGGCATCTGTGTTTTCGGGATTAGGGGGAGCTTTAAAATTACCTATGCTATCACTTAATAGAAAGTAATTTGCCTTGGGAAAATTCTTTAAGGGTTTTAGGGTTTGATGGGGGGGGGGGGCTACCATTACATTTATTTCAGAGGAGACTGATTTATGATCCAGTCTTAACAATGAGGCATTACACCAGGGGAGGTGCAATGCTCCTTCATGTTTGTAACTATGTCAAGGATATTTGAGCCCTTAGTGGGAGTTGATTGACAAACTCCAGGAATCTCTGAGTCTGCATGTTCATGGTCATGTATGTTTCCCAGTTTATTGAGGGGTAGTTAAAATCACCCGTGAGTAGTGTGTTGGGAAGAATGGTAAGTGATTCTAGTAACTTCAGGTATGTGGAGTGGTTTTCATGGTTCATGGTTAGGGACCTATATCTAACGATGATAGAGTAGGGGATTTTGCTTATGGTCACCTGGATGTGGAGTAGCTCAAGTGAATCATCCTGCTTGACCAGTCTGAAGGTGTGATTGCTTTTTGTGTAGATGGAAGCACCGCCTCCTTTCATTTTTTTACATTTCAGAGGGTGGTCTGAATGTCTGATAGGCTTTGTAACCTTGCACTGCTGGGATGCTTTCCCCAGCCTTGAACTATGTCTCTGTAACTGTACAGGCATCAGCATTCTCCATGGTGAGGAGAGCTTCCAGGGAGTGCAATTTCTTGTTCCTAGCAGACTCCTAGCACTCCTAGCAATTAGAAGAATTTGTTACGGTGATTGGTATGTTGATTTGGCACTGCCTAAAAAAGTCACCATGGAGATGGCTAATGCCTTGGCCAGTATTCAAAAGCCTAGCAGCTGCAGGTGCAGACCACAAAGCAGTGTGGTCTATTGATCATGTTGTCCAAGGCTGACAAATTCTGCATCCCCTTGGAATGAGAGCAGTAGCTAAGCCAATTATTTAAGTCAATCATGTTATGTTTGTATTGTGGTATCATTCTTGGTGAAGGTAGAATGCTGCTCAGTGTGAGGCCCATACCAACCTGTGGCATGTACTCAGAGAGGTCAATCATCTCTCTCTTCATATAGTCCAAGGAGGTAAGTCTCAGGTCATTCACACCCGCATGGACTATGACTGAGTCATAATGGTACTGGTGGTTGAGTGTCCTGAGTGCCTGCATGATCTGGTGAATCCTGACCCCAGACAGGCGAGTGACTGAAACCCTCTCTGTATCCAAGCTGGTGAGGGGGGCATCTGTGTGTCTCATGATGGAGTCTCCTATGACCAAGATGTCTGAATGTGTGGTGTGTCATCTTATGGGCTTGCACACTGTCCTTTTTGTAAAGTCTAAGTCATGATCCATATTAGTAATCCAGCCCTGCAGATTTGTAGCTCAAAGTCTTTTCACTGCATTCATGACACACCCTCTTAGGCAAGATGGAGTTTGCTTGGCAGAGAGGTGTCAGGATTAGAGTGTGGATGTAGCTTACAGTTGCAGGTTTGAATCTGATGTCCTCAACTCTGTTCAAAGAAGTAAAGGACTATGTGTGTAACATTACAAAATGCATATGGTGATTCCCTGATGTTCTTCAAAACAACATTTTTAGAATCTGATGTGAGCAATGTATGTCCCTGTTATTTGAGGACTGCATCATTCGTAGTTACTCTTTTCTTTTCTTTTTGCAGGTAATAAAGACAGGACCTGTAGTTATGCCCTGTGCATAGAATGGATGCACAGGCTGGAGGAGCAGTGGGGGAGAGAGGTAACTTGCTTACTTTGTCTATTTTGTTAAATAAAATGTATCTGATCCCTGTTAAAGGTCTGTATTTTTTTACATTACCATGTACATTGCTTATAATGCAGGAATACCCAATCTGCTTCATAGGTTCATTGGTAGGTACTAGGCTATCTGCCCGAAGGCATTTATAAGCCTAGCCGGAATGTGTTCGCTTTTGCCACCCCCTTAGATTAGTTTCCCGTGCCTTTGTCCAGTAGAGCCATTGAAGTGATCCCTGGGGTAAACTTTCTGTTTCCCATTCACTCGTCAAGGTTTCTCTTGAAGAGGGTTAGCAAGGAGCTCTGTCTAATGTAGATTAGAATCCTGTTCCAGAACATGGGAAGTCTCTGGGACAGGAATCTATCCCTCCAGCACATCCTATTTATTGTTGTGGTGAGGTTTAGATCCCTGGAGCATGTGGCTCGAGGGGATATGGTTTTCTTTAGGTGGAGCATGTCCATCAATTCTGGGTTGAACATGGCCTTGTATGTCAGGCAGAGATCACCTCTGAGTAGGCGGTATGCAACAGAGTACAGCTGGAGTTTCTTCAGTCGAGCTGCATAGGGCATCTGCTTGAGGCCAGTGATCCTCTTGGTGAGGTACTTCTGTGGTCTTTCCAGTTGTTGCAGGTGTCTTGTAAGGTACATCCCAAATGGGGCATTGTACTCTATGGTGGATCTGATGAGTGATGCATAGAGGGGCCCAATGACCTCTTTCGATCTGGATGCAAACCCTTTTGTGATTAGGTGGGCCACATAAAAGGATTTTCTAACCACTTTGGCAATGTGATTATCAAAGGAGAGGTTACTATCTACTTGGGTTCCCAGATTCCTTATTATGTTTTCTGTATTTAGGGGGCTACCACCTATGTGGTAGTTTGTGGGTACTTAGTTTTTTCCAAAGGGGATGACTATGCACTTTTTGGCATTTAGCTTGAGGCCATGGTTTTGACACCAGGTATCTGTCTCAGTGAGACCCTTTTGGAGGATATCTGTGTCAGCCGGAGAGTCAGTTATAACCCCTAGTTTGCAGTCGTCTGTGAACTTGGTCAGCCATAGCCCTCCTGTGCTTGCCTGTACCTCTGAGAAGTATATGCTGAACAGGAGGGGTCCTAGGACTGAACCCTGGGGAATGCTACTTGTAACCGGTTTAGAGTCAGACCTAGCTCCCGCAACTCTTACCATGTGGGTTCTGTCCATGAGCCATTTGGCAACCCATCTTGTGACATAGGGGTTTATGTTCAGGCTGGTGAGCTTGCCTATAATACCTGAGTGGGGAATGGTGTTGAAGGCCTTTGCGAGGTCTAGGTAAGCTGTGTGGACCACCTTTCCTCATCTATAGCCTTAGTAACTGTCTCAAAGAAGTCCACTGGGTTTAGGAGACATGATCTTCCCTTAACAAAGCCGAATTGGGTAGGGTCCAGTGTTTGGAGGTTTCCAATGTCTCTGTTAATGAGATCTATGATAATGTGCTCCATAGCTTTGCAGACCAAGCTAGTCAGGCTTATAGGGTGATAGTTCCCAGGGTCCGTTGTGGCTCCACCTTTGTGGAGTGGAATAACCGTTGCTGTGCACCACTCTGTGGGCACATAGCCTGTAGACAGGCTGAGTTTAAACAGTGTGTTTAGGTGAGGGGTTAGTTCATCTTTGAGCTCATGTAGGACACAGCCTGGGCCACAGTCCGGTCCCATTGATGCTGTGTTTTTGGCTTTGGAGAGGGCTGTTTTAACCTGAGTGTCTGTGATTTCAGGGGCACTACATTCTTCTGGTATAGTTATGGGCCCTTTTGGGGGTGAGAGAGGGGTTATGTTTGCACTGAACCTATCTGCCACAGGATGTTGGCTATATCGGTCTATTCAGTGTATTTTGTGCCATTCTGCACTAACTCTGAGCAGATCTGAGAATTGCCACTTAGATTCTTGACATAGCTAAAGAATGCCTTGTGGTTATCTTTGGAGTCCATGGCAATTTTTCTTTCAAAGCTAGCCTTGGATGATTTTACGAGGGAACGTAGTTTCTTGCTGATACTGATCAGGGATGTCTTCCCTTCTTGGGATTTTACTCTTTTCTGTACTAGTTTCCTCCTTCTATTGTATAGCTTGTTTATGGCAGGGGTCCACCAGACTGGTTTCCTTTTCTTGGAGGAGTGAGTCTTGGTTTTGTTTGGGATAGCATGATCCATGCATTCTTGTGGGTGCCCGTAGAGTGCATTAGTAAATGGTTTTGCAGCTTGGACAGCGTTATCCTTTAGCATGGGGGCTTTGAAACTTCCCACCTTGGTCTTAAGTTACGTGAAGTTTGCTTTTGAAAAGTTTTTCATGGTGGTTTCTTTGACCGGGGGTTTTGGCAGAATGTGGATATCCAGAGTGATTAGTTTATGGTCAGATCTAACCAGCAAGGGGTTGATCTCCTGTGTGGAACACCGGTTGCCCATGTTGGTGATCACCAGGTCCAATATGTTGTCACCTCTGGTGGGGGTGTTGACCAGTTGATCCAGGGCATTTGAGTTTATAAATTCTAGGAAATGTTGGACAAGGGAGTTTGTACTTGAGTAGTTCTCCCAGTTAATGTTTGGGTAATTGAAATCACCCAATATCAGGGTGTTTGGTAGGACCTTTATGTTTCCCAGTGTTTCCAGGAATGCGGAGTGGGGGTCCTGGGACATGGTGGGTGATCTGTAGCAAGCTATAATTTGAATAGCAGTTTTGCCCGTTGTTAGTTGCATGTGGATGATCTCTGAAGCATCGTGCTGTGCCACTAACCTGGAGGTGTGGGTATCCTTGATGAATATGGATACTCCCCCGCCTTTTTTATTTCGTTCCAGGTTTTGTGGCCGAAGTGTATGGTATGAGTTGTAACCTGGTAGTGCTGGGGTGCTCTCTGGAGCCTTAAACCAGGTTTTTTTTACTACATATATCGATTTTCTTCATACTGAGGAGTGCCTCGAGTGCGTGCATTTTGAGGTTTAGACTTCTGGCATTGAGTAGCATTACCCTCAGTTTTTTGTTACTTGTGCTTTTTACGGTGGTGGGTTTGTCTTTTGAGCCTTGCCTAAAAAAGGCACTATGGGGATGGCAAGAGCCTTGGCCAGTATTCGAAAGCCTAAAGGTGACAAGTGCAAGCTGTCTCTAGCGAAGCAGCATGGATTGTCGTGCATGTCATCCCAGGCTGACAGACACTGGATCCCCTTTGAATGACACCAGAAGCTTAGCCAGTTGTTGAAATTGATAATTTTTTTTCTGTACCATGGTACCATTCTTGGTGAGGGCAGGATGCTACTCAGGGTCAGGGTCATACCGGCCTGGGCTACGTGGTCAGAGAGCTCCTCCATGTCTCTTTTCATGTAGTCCAGGGAGGTATGGCTCAAGTCATTCACACCAACATGGACAATGACAGAGTCATATTTGTACTTGTTCTGGAGTGACCTGAGTGCTTGTGTTATGTGGTGAATCCTGGCACCTGGCAGGCAGCTAACAGTAACCTTCTCCTTGTTCAACCTAGTGAGTGGGACGTCAGTGTGCCTGACTATAGAGTCACCTATTACTAGTGTGTTAGGTATGTTATTTTGCCTTAAGGGCTGTGATTGTGTGACACACTGGTTTTGTGAAGTATATGTTTCATGGTTTGTGTTGGGGGGTGGAGGTTGCTTGGATTTCTGCTTTGGAGGTCTCTGTTGCTTTTGCAGATTTTTATTTAGAGCCTCCGAGTATGTTTTTATGTATTTATGTGTGTTTTTTGCCAGTGCTGGTTTCATAGGCCTATGTGAGACTGGTGGTGTGATGCAAGTAATTCCCTTCTCCTCTTGACTGCCTGGTCCAGTCTTTGGTTGAGAGAGCTTAGCCTCCAGTTTGGCTGTATAATTGCATCTCTCGCATGTATTATTGTTTGGTGGAAGGTGAAGAGGGTTGTCTGTGTACATAAGGCAATTGTAACATTGCCTCAAAATGCCCAGATTTACCAGTTGGACCAGAGAGTACACCTGAAACTGCCCTTTGGACATGCCTGGATAGGTACAGTGAACTGTTTTACTGACTGGCTGGTAAGAGACCCTTGTTCTTCTCTACAGTATATGGGAGTTCTAGTGCTAAGGTTTATTAGTGCTTGCTATGAGTTTTGAGAGAGTGCCGGTATGCAAAGTGAATGATTTGAGTGCTTAAGTTGAAAGTTTGTCTAGTTCCAAGGGGAAAATTGAAGAGTAGACTTTGTGGAGCCGGGAATAGTTATACCCTAGCTAACCAGCACTGCCTGGTGTGCAAAACAGCGCAAATGCGGGTTTTATAGCAGGGAAATGAAGGAGATAGAAATTAGCCCAAAATGGCCAATAATCTACTAATTTCTGGGCTGAAACCACTCCTCCAGGGACAGATAGGCTGCTCAAAGCTCCCCCTCTCACAGTGAACAGAGAAACTTCCTTCTATCCAAGTAAGGTATGGGCAAACACAGAAACTTGTAACAGCACTAACTTGAAAACTGGACTATACTAGCTTAGAAATGCGGGAAAACAAGTATATATATATTTTTTTCAGAAAATAAAGCAGATACAATCAACAAAACACTTTAAATGTACAGAAATGGCTATCACACTTGAGTGTGTAGCCTACAACAGTTAAACAGGTAATTTAAACACAAAAATGACTTTGTTAAAGTGCAGGCAGTAAAATAAGTACAATATGTCGCTGAAACAAGTTTTTTAAATAATAGAAACTCTAGAAAATCGGCGTTTTGGGCGGAATTAGCTAAAGGCAGCAAGAAAATGCAGAAAAATGATACTTAATCACTTCAAAGTTTCTCTTTTGTCTCTCTGTTGCTGTAGCACTCTGCAGGGCACCAGGAAGGAGCTTGCTGAGCGGTATACTAGCACAGAAACCTTGCAAATGTGGGTTTTATAGCAGGGAAATAAAAGAGATAGAAATTAGCCCAAAATGGCCAATAAACTACTAATTTCTGGGCTGAAACCACTCCTCCAGGGACAAATAGGCTGCTCAAAGCTCCTTCTCTCACAGTGAACAGAGAAACTTCCTTTTATCCAAGTAAGGTATGGGCAAACACAGAAACTTGTAACACAGTCCTGAATTCAGCACTAACCTGAAAACTGGACTATACTAGCTTAGAAAGGTTGGAAAACAAGTATATTTTTCTGATTTTTTTTCAGAAAATAAAGCAGATACAATAAAAAAACACTTTAAATGCACAGAAATGGCTATCACACTTGAGTGTGTAGCCTACAACAGTTAAACAGGTAATTTACACACAAAAACTATGTTGTTAAAGTGCAGGCAGTAAAATAAGTACAATATGTAGCTGAAACAAGATTTTTAAATCACAGAAACCCTAGAAAATCGGTGTTTTAGGTGGAATTAGCTAAAGGCAGCAAGAAAATGCAGAAAAATTATACTTAATCACTCCAAAGTCTCTCTCTTGTCTCTCTGCTGCTGTAGAACTCTGCAGGGCACCAGGCAGGAGCTTGCTGAGCTGTATACTTCAGTAAGATAAATGCAATAATCACAGTATACCTGTGCTTACAAGTGTGATTGAAATACAGATATTTTTAAAAATAATTTAGCAGGAAGCCATGTTTTCTGGAGATAGTTTTTAAAATGTAGGCCACAACCTAAATGACACTAGGGTATGTGTAACTATCACACAGAATTGGAGCTGGATGTTTTAAATACAAGTGTATAGAGTTCTGCATGATGTTTATAATGCATGAGTTGGCACACTTGTATGTGTGGATGTGGTTCTCAGTGACTGATTTGCTGTGCATAGTCTCCTTGTTCATATACCAAATGGGTGTCTGCTGTGTCAGTGTTTACACTGTCATTGGCAGACTTTGTGGCATGACCTTCATTTCAACACTGGTACTGCATCTGCTTACAACACCTTGGATGGTTTTGTTAAAACATACTTGTATCCTGTGTTTGGAGATACTTGTTCACATAGGCATTTCTTTGCACCATTTCATAATCAAGTATCATCAGGATGATGATGATGAGGAGGATATCATCAGGGAACACATACAAGGGAAAAGAATGGAAATACTGATATCCTGTCACTCAGCTGGATGCCTTATTGAGGCAGACATCATTATTAAACAGTGCAGGTCCCAACAGTAATATTAGGTTGTCATTTACAAGCTTTTCATTTGTCAAATTACAGTTATGGAAGTGTTACATGAGGCAGTGTCGGGCATGCATCCATTCAAATGTCTGGATACGTTACATGTGCTTGCTTTGCATATGCTTGCCATGCTTAATGCTGGCCAGTAAACAATTGTTCAGGTCATGTCATAATTGCTACTAGTAAGCTGTGTAATGTATGCCATTTCATGGCCTTGATTAAGTTGCTCACATTGTGTGATGGATACAATGTCCCTGAAATGTTTTGTTATTGGACAAGTCCATAAGTATAGAAAATGTGACATAGGGAAGGTGTGTCACGAGTATCCACAGCTTCTGATTCTGTGTCATATATGTCATCATGTCACTATTCTATTGCCTGCATATATGACTGTTTTGTCTTTCTATTTACTTTCTCACTGCAGAATCTGCAGTACAATACACAAGCTCACAACATAGGGAGGATAACGTCAGTGCAGCTGCGGTGACAAGCCACATGGGATCTATTGTGACCTTTCACCATGTAGGGAGTCTGTCAGAGTTATGCTATTACCTATCTTTCATACATGTTATTACCATTATTCATGTTGTTGTCATCCATTAATACTGTGTCCTTCCACCCATAATAGGAAAGACTGCATCATCATCATCATCATCAAGTGCATAAACAAATGGTATGTCTATGTAATACCTACTGTATGTTTTAACACTGTTGGAATGGTCCATGCTAGCAATGATGTGATTAAGAATGTTGTCTTTGTTTCCCTATGACAATTGCAGTTCATCCCTCTCCTCCCACACCATCTTTCCAAGAGGTTGTATTAGGTGTGTGTTATGGTTGTATTCCTCACATATGTCATGTATGTTCAATGTTGTTGTTGTTGTGTCTTTTGGCTTTTCCCGGTTAGGGGTCGCCACAGCGGAACTCTGGTCCGCTAATGATTAGCAGTAGATTTTTACATGTCGAGTTGCCGGCCCTGACACACAACCTTCAACTAAGGTACGGCAATTCACGCATGTCTCCACACAGAAGACGCTCTAGCTGAGAATCGAACAGGACGTCTTACTGTGAGGCGACAATGCTACCGCAGCACCACCACCGCAGTTATGTCATGTATTGTCAATGTATGAGTCATGAAATCTACATAACAGACAGTTGACAATTATATCACATATTGAACATGTCATGTATGTTCAATATGTAATATAATTGTCAGCTGTCTGTTATGTAGATTTCATGACTCATACATTGACAAGACCTAATGGTAAGTCATAATTATATGTAAAATTGCAGTGAGATGTTTGTGGAATATGTCTTTAGAGATATACAGCATGTGATGTAAGCACATTTTCCTGATCTGGGTAATCTGTCTCTTCTTTTAGCACAGCAACTGCCTTTATTTTTCATTAGCCCATTCATTGATCCCAATGTGGAATCTGATTTGTCTCAGTTTGGTAGCATGACCTCGGGCACACAGGACACTGACATAGTGATACAGTCCAGCCCTGATGGTGCCTTTCATGTGGATACAGCTGTAGCCTCAAATATGGAGAAAAGCTTATCCAGCCATTCTGATAATAAGGGGTTATCGAATGGTGGACAGTTCTCCACAACACATTGATACCGCCCATTACAGTAGGTGTGCATGGGGACATGTCAAAGTTTGTCTGTCTACTCCTAGAGGCAAATGAACATTCCAAAGATGTCATAGATCTGACGTCTATGCACTTGCCTGTGCCACAATTCATATTGCACACCAGCTGGGTGTGCTGTCTGTGCTGCTGGGTGTACGGACAAGAGCACAGACACAGTGAGGTTATAGTGTCATTGGCTGCACAGAATAAAAGTGTGTTATCTGTGGCATGGTCCATAGAATCTCTTGCATCAACAGTACTATAGCATTGCCATAGTACAAGCAGGGTTCTGTGTGCCCTAACTATGCTTAGCCGAGTGCTGGATTGGAGAGGCATGTTCCCTCTTAGCAGAACAAACCCTGCCCATTGGGTAACAATGTCTTTGCTCCGCTGTACACATGCTTCCACTGCTGGTCCATCTGCTGTGGACCTAGCAGTCATGACCAGATAGTCAAGTCACAGTTGTGCTCCTTCACCTCCACATGCTAGCATCACCCCTTCAGTCTCTGTGGGGCAACTTGGGCCAAGTGTTTCCATATGTGGTAGGGGCAGACTAGACTGCAGTGTGAGCTGTCAACTTGGCCTCCCTAGAGTGCATTAGAGTAATACTGACAGTTGATCCACTCAGTCCAGTAGTGTCAGTCTCACCCCATGGCAATGATGATTAATGATTGCTGCAGAACACTGACAATGTCATCTGTGTGTGTTTGTTGACACGTTTGATGACATGAGAGTCTGAACATTTTACTAAACATAGCTGGCTCCATTTGTTACATTACTGTATCCATACTTTACAGTGATATATTTTGCTTGTCATATTAACAGTTATGCATTATGTCTTGAGTTGTTTTCCTGTTTGCAGCCTTTTATAGTAGACAGATAGGAATGTGTTTCCCTTACTGTCTGCACAGATATACCAATATGAGTCTGTATGCATATCTGTGTCAGATGTGTCCTGAATTGATGATCCCTGCTGGGATCGATTTGTGTATATTCATATTGTTATAAGTTATGATTATGTTGTTATGTCTTATATTCAGGGCCGGATTCACAAAACCTCCATGTAAGACTTAATATGTCTTACTCGGAGGCTGCAGTTGAACGGTATGACGTCAGCATGCCATGCATATTCATGAGGGCATGCTGAATCATACCCTAGGCTAACACGGTCCATGTAGGTAAGTAGGGGGTGTGTCCGAATGCCGAGTACTGCAAAGGGACACGCCCCAGAAGAGTCAGAGGCCTGAAAGTAAACACCCACGAGCGAGTCCTTAGAAATGTCAAGGAGCACAACACCGCACATCCCCAGAGACAAAACCCTACTGAAAAATGTGTAAAACATAAAAATAGGAGTTTCATTTTTTTTTTTTTATAATTTCAAAAATGTTTGCCTGCAATTGCGCTCGTTTGCGCATGTATGCCGTTCGCTCAGCCACAGTTAGCAAATATGACATTGAAAAGCATATAAGATCTACATATGCAAATTAAGCCAAGTAGCAATAGCGTAGCCATAGAGATGTTGGCCAAAGAGGAGGTAGTCATGGTTCGAGCCCCCACAACATCAGTCACCATTTTTATTTAAATAAGTATGAAACAATCCCCTGACATATATATAAATATATAACTATAATTTAAGTAAAATGTAATGAAATGGGCCATGTTTTTGTGAAGAAATCCGACAGAATAATTTGTAAAAAAAGGATTATAATTGCCCATAGCTGAGCAAAGCTTTAACAAGCTGCATTTGAGTGCCCGTAGGTGAGCAGCGCTTTAACAAGCTGCATTTGAGTGCCCGTAGGTGAGCAGCGCTTTAACAAGCTTAATATGAGTGTCTGTAGCTCAGCAGTGCATCACCCAGTGTAATATGAGTGCTCATAGCTAAATAACGCGTTACCCAGCATAAGCCATTTGCACGGAGCTGCGCAGCACGCCAACCAGCTTAACGGCGGGCAACACTGGGCAAGCTGTAAAAAAAAAAAGCAATGCCAAGGGTTGAACCCGGGATACTGTGCACCATAGTCAATGTACTGAACCACTAAGCCATGACAGTTGTCTTGAGAAATACAGTATTAGCATATATATAGGAATGAATGAAAATAGAACCATGATAAAGCAGGTTTGCTTTAAGCTGATAAATATCCAAAATGGCCAATTAGAGATAAGCGCGGGAAAACCGGCATATATAAGCCCCATAGGTGGGAATACACACCATAACTGATTGTAGTACCCATTTGAAGTCAGGATGGCAGGTGCAGGAGAGGGAAATCACTTTAGAGCACAAAGGTGGGGTGTTGTGGAGTCAAAATATAGCTCCTAGTCCATGATCATGAAGCACAACTCATGCAGGGCCAGGTTCAATGAGGTGCGTACAAGGCAGAGGCATGGAACTGATTGGCACATGATCTCACCAGTGCCACAGGCATTCCAAGGACTGGTGAACAGGTCCGTCACCACAATATGGACCTGAAGCGACGTAAGGAGGACCAACTGAACCATTGGATCCAGGAGGCCTGCCAAATGCCCAATGCCCCACTACTGAGTAAGTATCCATGTAATTATGTATGTAAGAAATGGTATCCTAGCCTATAGTATGGAGAGGTATGTTCCAATATTCCTTCATTTATATTACAGCTGCAGGTGTCCATTCCGCGAATCAGCAAGCCTATGCTGATAGGCTGCTGAGGTTGCACCACCAGGCAGGTTAGTAATTATTTAGCTGGTATTGTTATAGAATATAAGTGAGACAGATTGTAAAAGAGTTCATTGTTGTAACCTAGTAATAAAGGTGAAATAAGCCTGGAATAATGATTCTGCTAGTATTGTAAGATTAGATAAGTGATGCAGCCTGGAAAAGAGTGTATTGCAATCCAGTAATAAAGATTAAACAAGTCTCAAATAGAGTTTCCACCTGTATTGTAATATCAGATAACTGCTTCAGCCTGAAAATGAGTGGTAATCAATCAACAAAGGGTAGACAAGTGTCAAATACATCCTTGTAAATTCTGCCATATGAAATAAGTGAGTCAGCTGGAAAGGATTGTTGTAACCCAGAAATAAATGTTAATAAAGCCTAGAATTAAGTACCATTCTGAAATGTAAATATAAAATAAGTGAGAGAGTGTGAGAAAGACAGTTTGAAGCTACCGAGAAAGCTGTAATAAGTCTGGAATAAAGGTATACTGCAGTCACTACATAATATTATGTTGCTGTACCCTTGGATTATGGAGATAGTATGGTTGTATGAAATGCTGAACATCCACATTTGTCTAGACCCATATAAATCAAATGTAGCAGGATGCTGTACCTGAACACAGCCAGATATGAACATATATGCATAAAAATGGAATGTATATGAATGTAGCAGTAACATCCCCATCACCAGCATTCCTAAGGTTACATACAGGAAACTGTACTAATACATGTAGGGGATATATATCTGCATCTACTAGGAATGTACAGTATATGTATAGGTAGTGTAAGTTGTTAATGTAATATTTCTCCACCCTACCCTATTTTCACAAATTATGCCATTCCACACCAAACTGGGTATGTGTACTCACAATTAATTCCCATGGACATTTGTCCTGTTGGTTCATACATATCTGCATGTACGTTGACGCATGTGTCCTGTTCACATATCCAAACCTGATGGCCTGTCGCCACCAATCAACCCTGCATGCTGTTGGAATGTGCACCGTTGTTCTAAATATGCATGTGTTATGCTTGCTGCTCAATGTTCGGAATTCATGGGTGTTGGGTTAATGGGAATACTGATGCATGCTGTTACAACTAATTTTGAATGGTGTTGTTTGTTACTAACCCAAAATGCCATAAAATACTGCTAAACATAGGACAACATGGAAGGCGGGTTCCAGCGGACCCACCTCTCCCACCTCAGCTGGCGAGTGCACCTGGCACCAGTGCCCAGGCGGGACCTCCTCCTCCGGTGGCCCTGTGCCACCTTCGGGTGGAAGCGCTGCAGGGGATGGGGCCCGTCCCCCCTCTGCAAGCATGGCTGGAGAAGAGCCCCCACTCACCCTCCATAGGCTCTGGTCTGTGGTGCGTAGTGAGATCAGGCGTTCTGTGACTGATCCCCTACGCCAGCTCGAGGCGAGAGTGGCACAACTCACGGGTCTGCCTGCCCATCTTATCCAGCCCCCAGCACAGCCACAGCCTGGGCTGTGAAGGCGCAGTGGTAACTGCCCATGGGTGGGGATCTCAGTTCCACTGTTGCCATCTGTGGGCTCATGGGCTCGCGATATCCAAACATCCGTCCCCGTCAATTGTGTTTACCCCCCCACATGTGTCATACTCCACCCCTGTATATGTCCTGTTTGTCTTGTCTGTTAACCTCCCCAACCTACCTCCCCAAATATACCTACTTCCTGTACCTCACATTCCACTCTCACCTGAAAAAAAAAAATAAAAAAGGGCACTCTGTTCCCACAAAAAAATTATGCCCCATACATAGCTGCCCAATTCACACATATGTCCACTGGACATGTAAACTGATAATT
Source organism: Protopterus annectens (assembly GCF_019279795.1). Classification (NCBI taxonomy): domain Eukaryota; kingdom Metazoa; phylum Chordata; order Ceratodontiformes; family Protopteridae; genus Protopterus; species Protopterus annectens. The sequence goes on from NC_056734.1 coordinate 362,747,144, forward strand.
CTGATTAGCAGTACAACATATTTTGTTGTCCTCACCCCTCTCTCAGGGGTGGAAGGTTTCAAATTTCTCACCAAATTTCAGACATATGCACAGCTGTTGCTGATAAAGAAATGGGCAGCTATGGACCTTCCCTGCACATCCCGAGCTTGTTTTCCTACTGTCCTACCCTCTTTGTGCCCCCTTTTTCACCACTTTCCTATTTCCCCATTTTCTTTTCTTTAAAAGAAAATAGCGCGGGTGTTAGCGGGAGTAAGCACTTTTTAGCAGTAGTCAGTGGGTGTGCGCTTAGCTAAGCGTAGATAAGCGTAGCTAAGCATCGCACAAACTCGCGTAAACCCGCTTACAACTGCTTAAAAGTGCCTTAGTCACTCTGTATGACAAGGCCTGTAGTCTGCTCATCAGCAAAATAAAATACCCCTGTCAGTCTCGAACCCCGGACCTTGGAAACATTAGTCTGCATGAATTACCACTGAGCCACAGCAGATATACAAGAGCTTGGTGCTGAAAGAAATATATCATGAAATACAAGGAGTGAATGTAAAGGGAAAATAGGAAGGCCATTACACAAAGCTTGTTCTGTGTATCTTTACTGGCAATTCTTGTGGAATTGCATTACATTAGTGTGAGAAGAGAAACAGCCATGCTAGTAGGTAATAATGTTACAGTAGCACCTTACAAACCCCACACAGTATCAGAGCAGGATAAACGCCACCATATTTGAATAGGTAAGAGGCCAGACCTCCCAACTGTGACTGATTTACAGGGATGTCCCTGATTTGTAAACAACTGTTACCTGTGCCCCACTGACTCCCTGTGAAATGTACTAACAGTAGGCAGAAAGGTGGGGAATCCCATGTAATGGTAACTGTCAATAAGTTAAAGTAGACACTACTTGCATGTCAGAAATGGTGTAGTAATACATATGCTCAAAATACCCCACAGTTACAACTGCAGAATATCTGAAATATATCACGGGTGTATCCCACTGATATGTACCTTTCCCTAAGGCTGGTCAAATATATACCTGAGAGTATCTGAGGCCTGCAAGTGTCAGAAACACACAGGCATATCAGCCTGTCTGCTGTTACATACTCTGCAAATAGCTGTAGAATTACTTCCACAAGCATGCCCTTATGTAGGAGTACAACACAGAAATATCAAAGGATGTAGCCATCTAACATACTAATGACAGTATAGCAGTTCACAAGCACTGCATGTGCCTGATATTCATAATTGTTAGTACAATATTTAGTTGTCCTCACCCCTCTCTCAGGGGTGGAAGGTTTCAAATGTCACAGCAAATGTCGAACATATGTACAGCTATTGTAGTTAAAGAAATGTGCAGCTATGGACCTTCCCTAAACCCAGCCTGCACATCCCTAGCTGGTGTCCCCACTGACTTCCTGTTTTCCAGGACTAGCCAGAACCAGCATGAGAGAGCTGCACTGTGGCAAGATCTTGTCCGTCGGGTAAATGACATAGGCATGCATAACTGGACATATGAGCAGGGACGCCATCACTGCAGTGATTTAAGTAGACATGTCCGGCAGCGTGCGTCTAATATCCACAGACAACAGCTTGCCGCAGGTGGTGGGGTACCTATCCCCCCCCTCACCAGTGTGGAAGAGCACCTCCTAAGTGTTGTGGCTCCAGGCCAACAACAGCAACATCCACAAACATGTGTCATCATGGAGGCCGGAGCCACCCAGCATGTTGAAATGGAGCATGCAGGTAACATGCCATATCTGTAGTTGACTGATCTCTGTACTGGTAGTTTATGCATGTGTGAGATGTGTACTGTTTGTGTAGCTATTAACCTGCCTATTCTTCTGCAAGATTGATATTCTGAGCATAATCTGTATACCTGTGAAAGCCACCTGTTGTACTACTGTGCTTTATCATACTCTCAGTATCAATGGCACAGTTGTGGCCACTGGCAATCACTGTCATAATTTTGCAGGTCCCTCTGGAGTGAAAGCAAGGCAGCCAATCGATGCTGGTGAGTGTGTAATAATAATACTATTGCTAATGACATGTGCATGTCATATGGAGGTGTAGTCTGTGCACATGTAACACACCTACGCATAATGCATGCTGTGCATGTTTGCTGTGAGACTATACATATCCCATTATTCTCAATAGCTGCCCCACTCACATGCAATACACAGAGCATGACACACATGTGTGGCAACACAGTACTGGACATTGTATAGGCATACCTAATACACATGCACACAACACACACATGTTTGGCATACACACTACACCTTAGCCTGCTACACATGTCCAATTATGACACCTGCTGTATGGCCACCCTTCAGTATCCCACTTCTCATCTATGCAGCACACATAATATACCTGAGGGGTAGAGGCCTATCACGTCTTTGTGCAACAGTCTTGAACAAATAATACATTCATGTTAGGCAATGCTCACTATTGGCCACCTTACAAACCCATGTAACAAGTGGCTGTGTAATTGTGGATGTAGTCATGTTACTGCACGTCAGGTACAGCATGCTAGCTGCCTGTCTGGCACACATTATTATTGTTGACTGACCACAAGAAGCATGTTGATCATGGCTCATGTTACTACACCACATCCAGTTCCGCCGACCACAAAAGTACACATAGCAGTCATTGCGTAGCACCGTCATGTGTTGTGTGTGTGTGTGTGTGTGTGTGTGTGTGTGTGTGTGTGTGTGTGTGCAAATATATGCACCCACAGCTTGTAACACTTGCACAGCATTGTTATGTCCTTCTACACATTGTGTCCCAGGGAGGAGACAATCACTGAACAACTACACGCAAGCATCAAGTACAAGTATACTGTTATTAATAAGGGCTGTCCACACTTGCACTGCATGGTCCTGTGCAACACATAATCTGCATGCTGACGTGTGCAGTGATGTTTTTCCTTGTGATACTGTCACCCACCCTAAAACAGTATTGTGTATGTGCTGGATTGCAGGTGTGTCTGTGTTTGTATCTGCTGTACTGAGGAGTATGCTGTGCGTGTGTGCCTGTGCGCATGTGTGCCTGTGCGCATGTGCCCATGTGTGCCTGTGCGCATGTGTGCCTGTGTGCATGTGTGCCTGTGCGCATGTGTGCATGTGTGCCTGTGCTCATGTGTGCCTGTGCACATGTGTGCATGTGTGCCTGTGTGCATGTGTGCCTGTGTGCCTGTGTGCATGTGCACATGTGTGCATGTGTGCATGTGTGCCTGTGCGCATGTGTGCATGTGTGCCTGTGTGCATGTGTGCCTGTGTGCCTGTGTGCATGTGCGCATGAGTGCATGTGCGCATGTGCACATGTGTGCATGTGTGCCTGTGCGCCTGTGTGGTAATATCGTGTACACATTTGTAAACTGTGTTTCCTATCTTCCTCACACAGGTTCTGATGTTGATGTGGTGGAGTGCAGCAGGGAACCTGAAGCCACTGCTGGCGATAGTGATTATGATGATACATGTGTAATGGCACAGGGAGGTTTGACAGGGTCTGTCATTGGTCAGCCAATTGACACTACACAGCAGCCAACCCCATCAATGCGCACAGTCATCCTGCCTATACATCCATTGTCACCAATGTCCTTAGCTGAGGGACAGCATACAGTGGGCATTGACCAGGGTAGTGTGGTATCATTGGCACATGCATCCCCTCACAGCAGCCATGGCCAGATTCCTAACATGGTACCACACAGGCAGATGTTTAGGGGTTCTTGTGGGAGCGTCCGTGGTCATACTGCCCCTGCCAGACATGCCCACAGAGGTCTTTCAACCTCAGCTATGTTCCGGGCTGTAATGCAGGCACAGGCCTGTATGCAACGGTATGCCAGACAGATTCTGAGGGAGCTTAGAGCACATTGCACCGCTATGAATGACACTATGCGTGACGTTGCGTCTGCCATCCGTAACATCAGCGAGGTCATTGATAGACGTTGGGGGGACACATTAGATCTCTTCCACAACTACATGTCCAGGAACCAGGACAGTGCAGGATGGTTGAGGCATCGACGTATGCCAGCAACATTATCAGCTGGCAGTCGTTGCGGACGACAACAAACCCACAGCCGCTCCCATAGTGCCAGTACCAGCCCCAGCAATGCTGGGTCTGTGCTGTCATTAGACCGTCCAAGAAGACCACGTGCACGTGGCTCTGGACAGTCCCAGCAGGGACATGTGTCCAGTCAACAACCCACTGCTTCTGATGACAGTACCCAGTCTGGCTTAGTACCTGATACTGTCCGTAGCACCCCTGCCAGGCACAGGTACCATGTCCATGGCCAAAGACAGTGATCTGTATGACCTGGCAGGTACAGTCTGTGGCTGTCCACAAACACCCGTATATGGCAGCCATGTGGTGGAACTGTGTGCATGCATATACACACACATAGGGCTAACACATACACACACACATTGCAGCAACATTGCCCCATGTTGTACTGTTGTCCCTCACTAACACACACACACACACACACACACACACACACACACACACACACACACACACACACACACATGTCAATTGGATGTGACAATGGCAGACTCTGGCAAACCAAGTACACACCCTGTGCATATGATGAAACTGTGCCACCTCCTGCCATCTGTAACATTTATGCAGGAACAGGTTAGCATGGTGCTGATGCACAGGGTGACAACATAGCACTGTAGTAATATTATCATGTTGTTAACAGTACAGTGTAATGATATTGTTGTGGGTATATTCGAGCATGCGTGATGCATTACCTATGTTTGTCATTGCAGTTTTATATACACCAGTGTTAATTCTCAAAGTGTACTGTCTGCACATGTGCCACATGGCTGTTGTGTGTACCTGTGCCTGCATGTGTTGGGGTGTGGACAGCACTGAGTTGCAGGTGTACATTTGTGAACATGGTTAGCATGGAACATGACATGGTTTGGCAGTATGCTGTGGGTGATACGGTTTCCAAATGTCAATGGTCTGCATTCTGGTAGTATACACAGCTTACATAGCCTGACATTCAGTGGTCATGACATGGTGTCTCCTCAACTGATACACAGATGTAGGAACCTGGTATCAGTGATATCCCTGCAGTACTACACTATATTCTTACTGAGCCACACACATCCCTGGGAACAATACTCTTTGGCATATAGCAGTCTCACGTACATGCCAACACACTACGGATATATCCATCCACGACTGCAAATACATACAGTGGCCTACAATGCATTCTACACATGACACACCTAACCACCACAAGGGTATCATATGGACAGATACCTGCTTTCCAAGCCATGCTGTATTGCTGTAACACAACTGTGGCATTGGCATCGGTATATAGTTAACATAGTATTCCAACAGTGCCATGTAGGTGGTAGCACCCATCATGTAGAACGGGTAATGGTGTGTACATGTGGACAAGTGTTATCTTGTCTTTCCTGTGATATTCACATTTCCAAAGGTATTCTGCTGTCCCATGGTGTATCCCCTAAGCAAGAAGGTGTCTGTATGTATATCGGCAACAGTTGCCATACACCTACACTGGGTGCCCATCACTCACAGACATTGCTGTGTTTTAACATGTCTGACATATACTCCAGACATGAACCCTCACCCACATTAATATATCAAAGCTTTCATGGGTGTGTGTCACATAGTTGGCCTAGGACACAGATCACTGCAGTAGCCTGCATTGTTACCAACATACATGTATGGCCTAAGGTCTGGTAAGCTGCGGCACATGCTGGCAACGGTAATAACTGTATTCATATGGGGCAGCCTTCACACATAGGAACTATTAAAGGTGACAGGTACATATCTGTATGTGGCACACACATACCTGATGTGTGCATTGAAATTACTGTTATAATAATATGTCATACAATAAGAAAAGCAAAACACACAACACATTGACAAACGCACACATGGCATTTATAGGACTCAAACCCCTACCTAACTATGTTATGATACTTGAGAGAGACACATTAGCGCAGTGCGCTATTCAAATTACTGGATGATTTCCTTTCTCCTGGTGTATTTATAGGGTGCTGACATCATCAGTTTTTCTAAAGAGGAATGTACATCTTTTAGTGTGTTATCCCAGTCTTCAAAAAGGCCATTCCTTTCACAGAGGATTGCATACATACACACACCCCTGCCCCGCCCCACACACACAGCGTTTGCAGGATTCAAACCCCTACCTAACTATGTTATGATACTTGAGAGAGACGCATTAGCGCAGCACGTTATTCGCATTACTGGATTATGTCCCTTCTCCTGCTGTATTTATAGGGTGCTGACATTATCAGTCTTTCCAAAGAAGAATGCACATCTTTAACTATCCCTCAGTATGGGGGTTAACAATATCTGTACATTAACAGACGCCTAGTTCAGGGTCACATATGAACACTGGCACTGCCAGGTTATGTTCTATAGCATGCTTTGTGACCACAGGACTTGTAACACACAACACAAGTAGGGGGTGTATCCATATACATCACAGATACACACACCTCTGGGTTGGTACCACTGCACTAAGCATGACAGGCCATACATATACAACTACCATTGTGCAAAACTGCCTTTTGGTTTGGTGTGTAGTTCAGACCACCCCCCATACCCAGTAACCACACTTGGCTTTCCTGGGAACAGTGTAGGATATGCAGGTCTTCACACACACCATTATAGTGGTTGACTTCAGGTACACAAATATTGACTGGGGATACTACTCAGGCCCTCAACAACATCACCCTACAGCCACTACAATTTGTGGATCCATGTGCTATGGCACAACCAGTCACCACACCCACAAGGGGTAATACATCTTGGACCTGATCATCACCAACATGAGGACTCTATGTTCCACACTAGAGGTAGAACCATCATTGTTAAGATCAGACCATAAACAACTTTCCCTGGACATCCATATCCCGTCCCCATCCCCAGCCAAGGAAATCACTGTAAAGAATTTTTCAAAAGCAGACTTTGCACTTGTGAAGACTGGGGTGGAATACTTCAAAGGCCCCGTGCTGGAGGATAATACAGCCCAATCTGCAGAATCCTTTACAAATGCATTGTATGAGCACCTGCAGGTATGCATTGATCATGCTATCCCAAATAAAACTATGACTCCTCCAAAACAGGAGACCTGTCTGGTTGACCACAGCCATATATAAGCTGTACAACAGAAGGAGGAAGCTACTAAATAACAGAGCAATATCCCACAGACCCACCTTTGCTAATCACATTGACAGAGTAATTGCAAAGACCTTTATATAGCCCTCCTTATCACATGGGTGTTTGCATGTAGATCATGGGAGGTCATTGTGGCCCTCTACTAGTCACTCATCAGGCCCATGTGTGACTACAATGCCCCTTTTGGGGTTTACCTTACCCAACACCTGCGGCAACTACAGTGAAGACAACAGTACCTCCCCAAGAGGATCATGGGCTACACACAGATGTCCTGTACAGCTCAACTAAAGGATCTCCAGCTCTACTCGGTTGCATAGCCGGCCTTAGGCATAGGCCAACTAGGCGGCCACCTAGGGCGTTGCTCTATTAGGAGCATTTTCCAGTATTTATTTGGTGTCGGTAGACCAGGATGGGGCACTGGGTGGTGTGGTGGGGGGCGCCATGGAGCCCTTTTGCCTAGGGCACCAGTTGACCTAAGGCCGCTCCTTAACGCCTACTCAGAGGTGATCTATGCCTGACGTACGCAGCCATTTCAAACCTAGAAGTAATGGACATGCTCAACCTCGTAACATCCAAGACCCTTAGAGCTACACACTCCAGGGACTTAAACCGCAGCACAAAAATAAATAGGACATGCTGCAGGGACAGATTCATTACCCAGAGGCTCCCCTCACTCTGGAATTGAATCCCAATTAAAGTTAGACATAACCCCTCGCCAACCCTCTTCCAGCGAAATACAGCCGCATGGATGGGAAATTGCAATTTCACCCCTGTGATCTCCACTGTGTCCCTGCTTGACAGAGGCACAGCAAACTAGCCTTAAAGGGTGCCTTCTGTGACCTACTTTACAGGGGCACAGTAGGCTACTCTACTGGGGAGGTGTATGCCAACTACACTCTGCCTAGGCTTATGAATTCCCTAGGGCAGACAGCATAGTATCAACCTCTGTACCTATGTTTATGTTCGGGATGCACAATATTTGTTGCTGCTACTATTTGCAGTTCTTTATTGCCATAGCTTTCCCAGTTTCTATGATCAACTTGTGTATCTGTGTAACATGTTTGATCATGACAGGGTTCCAGTATATTAATATATGTGTCTGTTGTCATTTAACTGTGTGCACAGGGCAGATTGCTGGATTGTGGGAGGTTCCTGGCTTAACACATACAACTGTGTGACTGACTGCTATACTCAGACATGGCCTAAGTGTGTGAGCATGCCCAGTTTAGCCTTTCCATGGTTTGTTGCCTGACATATGTCTCATTTATCCAGATGTGTGAGCATGCCCAGTGTAATCTTTCCATATGTTGTGATCTGGAGTCCACTACATTTCTGGTTGTGTGTGAACATGACCAATATTGACATTTATACTGTGTGTGTTGGAAGTATTGTTGTATTCTTACTGTCAGACTCCTTTGTGTCATAACTCAACAGGGATTATGCTGTGCCTGCAGGGTTTCCATGTGATAGTTTGCAAAGACTTGGCAACATTCTCTCTTACTGGCTGAACACTGCAATACTGTCATGGTGTAGTGGTTCAGTACTTTCACTATGGTACACAGTATCATGGGTTTGAGTCCCATCACTGCTTTAAATGTTCATACTGAGCAGACCAGACTGGTTAAGGGCCAGTTGGGCAACTATGAGCATGTTGCGTTTTGTTCAGCTATGGCCTACTTAAACCAGGCTTGTCCGACATTGCTGTGTATTCACCAACATGGGTGGACATTGCCAAACATTACTCCACATTGACCACAGTTGTACTAGTTGGTGTGTGTGATTCTGTTCATAGGTTCATACTAGGATATCTGCCCTAGGGCATTTATAATCCTAGCCAGAGTGTGTTTGGCTTTCAACACACATTTTAAGTGGAGTTTGCCATGACATTTTTCAAGTTTGGTATACTGTGCCTCTGTCTAACAGTGACATAGAAGTGATACCCAGGGTAAACCTACAATCTCCCATCCACTCATCAAGATTTCTCTTGAAGAGAGTCAATGAGGGACTCTGGCTAACCTGGAGTGGGGGTTTACTCAAGAGTGGGGGGAGCCTCTGGGTTATGAATCTGTCACTCCAGCATGTCGTATTTATTTCAGTCCTGAGGTTCAGGTCTCTTTAGCATGTAGCTTGATGGGATTCTGAGTTTCTGAGGTGCTGCATGTCCATTGATTCCAGGTTGGACATGGCTTTATACATCAGACACAGATTACCTCTGGGCAGGCGGTATGCCACTGAGTGGAGCTGCAGTTTCTTTAACCGGGCAGCGAATGGCATGTGTTTGAGCCCTTTGATCCTCCTGGTGACGTACTTTTGTGGTCTTTCCAGCTGCTGCAGGTGTCTGATAAGGTACATCCCACAAGGGGCATTGTACTCAATTATGGGCCTGATGAGGGATGAGTTAAGAGGCACGATGACCTCCCCTGATGTAGATGTGAATACCTTCATGATTAGGTGGGCTATATGAAATGTTTTTCTAAACACTTTGGCCACATGGTTATCGAATGTGAGATTGCTATCAGCTTGGGTCCCCAGGTCCCTTATCACTTCTTCCATACTTAATGGGTTACCACCTATGTGGTAATTTGTGGGTACTTAGTTTTTGACAAAGGGGAGGACTATACACTGTTTTGCATTTAGCTTGAGGACATGGCTCTGGCACCAGTTGTCTGTTTCTATGAGGCCCTTTTGTAGGATGCTTGTGTCAGCTGGAGGGTCGATTTTGGTGCCCAGTTTGCAGTCATCTGCAAACTTGTTAACCAACAGTCCTTCTGTGTTGGGCTGTACCTCTGAGAAAGACATACCAAACAAGGGAGGTCCCGGGACTGAGCCTTATGGGATGCCACTTGTAGCTGGTTTGGGGTCTGACATGGCTCCAGCATTTCTGACCATGTGGGTTCTGTCCTTGAGCCAGTTTGCAACCCATCTAGTGACATAGGGGTTCATATTGAAGCTGGTGATCTTATCTGTGATGACCAAGTGGAGTACTGTATGGAAGGCTTTTGCGAGGTCCAGTTAGGCTGTGTGGACCACCTTCCCCTCATCAATGGCCTTGGTGACTGTTTCAAATGACTCAACCAGGTTTAAGAGGCAGGATCTGCCCTTGACAAAGCCAAACTGGGTAGGATCCAGTGTCTGTAGGTCCCCAATATGTTTATTTCTGAGGTCCATGATGATCTTTCCATAGCTTTGCAGACCAAGGTAGTCAGGCTTCTGGGGCGATAATTTGCAGTATCCATTGAGGCCCCACCTTTGTGGAGAGGGACCACTGTTGCTGTACACTGCTCTTTGGGTACATATCCTGTGGTAAGGCTGAGACTGAACAGTGGTTTTATGTTTGTGTTCAATTCTTCTTGGGGTTCATGTTGGACACAGCCCAGGACACCGTCTGGTCCCATTGATGCTATGTGTTTTGCTTTGGAGAGGCTGGCTGTTACCTGAGCATTTGTGATGTCAGGGGGCCAGCACTCTGCTGGGATAGATATTTGCCCTTTTGGTGGGGGGGGGGGGTTTGCACTGAACCTGTCAGCTCAGATGTTGGCAATGTCTGTGGGTTTGTTGTATTGTTTGTAATTTTGGACTACTTCTGAGCATATCTGGGGATTCCCACACAGGTTCCTACCATAAGTAAAGAATGCCTTGTGATTATCCTTGGTGTCCTGTACAATTTTTATCTCAAAGATGGCCTTAGACAATCTTATGTGTGGCCATAGTTTTTCAATAATACTGATCAGAGATGCCTTCCCTTTTTGGGATTTTGATCTATCATATAGTAGCTTCCTCCTTGTATTGTATGGTTTGTTTATGGCTGGGGTCCACCGGACAGGATGCCTGGCTTTGGAGGATTGGGTCTTGGTTTTATTTGGGATTGCATGATCCATGCATTCCTGACGGTGTTCATAGAATGCGTTTATAAAGGGTTATGAGGTCTGGGCCATATTTTCCACAGGTACAGCGGCTGTGAAGGATTCCACCTCAGTTTTGAGGAGTGTGACATTTGCTTTAGTGAATAATTTTCACTGTGTTTTTCTGGCCATGGGCTGGGATCGGGATGTGAATATCCAGTGAGATTACTCTCTGGTCTGATCTTACCAGTGAGGGATACACTTCTGGTCTTGGGCATAGAGTCCCCATGTTGGTGATGATCAGGTCCAGCATTTTTCCCCTGTTGTGGGAGTGGTAGCAAGTTGTTCCATAGCATTTTGGTTTATAAATTCTGGGAACCTTTGGGCTAGGGTGTTGGGGCTAGGGTAATGCTCCCAGTCTATGTTTGGGTAGTTGAAGTCGCCAAATATAATGGTATTTGGGGAGACCTTCATATTTTTATGTGTTCTCCAATCAGCCAAGTGTGGTTCCTGGGTTTAGGAGGGTGGTCTGTAGTAGGCTGTGAACTGGAAGGTGGTTTTAGCTACTGTTAGTTGCACATGGATAGTCTCCGATGCTTCATGCTTTGCCACCAACCTGGGGGTGTGGGTATCTTTGACAAATATTGATACTCACCCTCCTTTTGTTGTTTGGTCCATGTTTTGCAGCTGTAATGTTAATGCTAGGGTGCTCCTGGGAGCCTTGAACCAGGCTTCTGTTACTGCACAGATATCAACATTCTCCATGCTGAGGAGAGTTTGGAGTACGTGCATCTTGCAGTTTAGACTTCTGGCATTGAGGAGCATTACTTATAGTTTCTTATCCCTTGTGATACCTATGGAGGTGGGTTTGTGTTTTGAGCCTTACCTAAAAAAGGCACTATGGGGGTGACAAGAGCCTTTGGCAATATCCAAAAGGCCACAGGTGATAGGTGAAATCCATCCCTAGTGAAGCATCATGTCTTGTCAAACATGTCATCTGAGGCTGACAGGCATTGTATCCCCTTTCACTGACACCAGTACCTAAGCCTATTGTTGTAATTGATCATCTTGTCTTCATATTTTGGCCTCATGTTTGGTGAGGGTAGGATGATACTCAAGGTCATCAAGATGTTCTTCGTTCCCCATTGCTGCAGTCCTTACTATTGGGGTATAGTCCGGAATACCAGAGTATTACTAATCGCATGACCGGCGTCATATCCTCAGTCTTTTGCCGCATGGTCCGATGCAGAAGCAGTTTTGCGAGTGCAGGTTGGCGTTCTGAAATATTCAGAGTTGAACATTTTGGTTTTTCTTGCCTCAGTATTTAACCGGATGTCAGAAAAAGTGAATAACTGTATTTCTTGTGGGAAACAGATACCTCATAGGGATTACCATACCTTGTGTATACCTTGTTTAGGGCCTGAGCTTGTGCTAGGTTTAACAAACGCACTATTAAGAGGAGGTTAGACTGTGCCAGGTTAGTGTTTGGGAAGCGTTGCAATTATAAAATGCCGCCGGATGCTCCGCGGCCGCTAAAATCCAAGAAGCGCAAGGACAAAAGGGTTGATGAACCTCAGTGGAGCCAGAGGTTTTGCCAGGAGTTGCCATGGAGTCTCAGGCAGAAACTTTACTGTTACAGGATGTGCCTTCTCAGGAGGTAGGCCAGGCTGAGGGGCTTCTCAGGTAACTGTTCTTCCCTCTCTTCGCAAGGTAGTTAGACTTTCTCCTACTGTTGCCAAAACTTCTTTGAGAGGTAGGCCAAGTTCAGCTTCAGGGGGGGGCTTCTCCTAGCATTTCGGGTTCTGTACCTAAGGAACATATGCTTAAAATGGCAGAAGATTTGATTACTATGATTAGAGGTTCTATGCCCCTGATAAGAGGCCTAGGGTGGAACCGAGTTTGATAGTTTTGAACAGTGTTCAGAGGCTTCAGAGTCTTCTGGAAGACTTGCAGGAGTATCCTACTTATTCTGATTCTGATGTGGATGATTCCACTCCTACAGCTTCTCCTCCTGAGGATTTCTCATTTTCAGAGACTCTGCATTCCATGAGGGAGCACTTTAAATGGGAAGGCCAGGATTACTCTGATTCCAGGAAAAGGCTTAGGGATTTCTTGTTTTTACCCCAGCATAGGCCCTTAGCTATTCCTCCTGTGTTGAATGTGGTGGAAGATGTTTTTGCAGAGGCTTCCCTGAACCCTGACTCTTTGCCTCCTGCTCCTGTTAAGCCTGATAGGTATTATAGGGTGCAAGCTCATAAGTATTTGTTTAAGAGTCCTAGGGCGGACCCAGAAACTATTTCTCAAGGGCCTAAAGGTGTTAAGGCTTCTGTGGTTAAAAATCCTGTTCCCACTGATAAAGAGGCAAGGGCTTTGGATAGGTGGGGAAAGAAAGTGTATACTTCTTCCACTCTAGCCATGAGAGCGTTGAATTGTCAGTTTCACATGCTAAAATATCAGAATTATCTCCTTTCACAATTAAAATCTAAGGTGGATGCTTTGGCGGAAGGTATTGAGTGTAAAGAGTTGCTGGATTTGGTTCATGTGTCTGACCAAGTGGGTAAGCATTCTTTGCAATGTGGTTTTGATGCTGTACAGGCCTCCTCGAGGGTGGCTGCTACTAGTTCTGTTCTTCGCAGGCATGCCTGGTTCAGGGATCAGAATTTAGCTGAGCATGTTAAGACAAGGATTTTGGATGCTCCTTTACAGTCTGATGTGTTGTTTGGATCGCCTGTGGAAGCAGTTTTAAAGAAAATGGAGGACAAAGCTAAGTCTATGCAAACTGTTAAAGATTTTTGCAGGTGCAGCCACAAGTTTAGTAGAAATTGGCCTGCTAAGGGGTGGACATATCCTGCTTATGATTCCCAGTCTAGGGGTAGGTCTAGACGTGGTAGGGGCAGGGCTCAAGGTTCTTTTAGGCCTAGAACAGGGACTTCACCTGCCCAGACTTCTGGTGAGGGCAGGGGTCAGTCCTTTGTAAACAGACCCAATGACCTGTCTTTTCAGCTGCCAGTAGATTCTCGTCTGGCAGCTCCTTTGGGAGGAAGACTGTCTCTTTTCAAAGAAAATTGGGATTTAATTACTCAAGACAAATGGGTGTTGGATATCATTCACCACGGTTACAGATTTTATTTCCATACAATGCCCCTTTCAAAGGCATGCCAGACGTTCCTCCTCCACAAAGAAAAGAGGCTCACAAGCAAGTTTCTCAGTTACTCCAGATGGGGCCATTCAGCCAGTCCCTGTATCAGAAAGGGGCCTAGGATTTTATTCTCGCCTGTTCCTAGTACCAAAGAAGGGGAACACGTGGAGACCAATTTTGGATTTATCTCTCCTCAACACTTTTCTGGACATTCCCAAGTTCAAGATGTTGACGTTACAACAGCTTTTACCTCTGCTGGGCAAAGATCACTGGATGGTAACTTTAGATCTCAAGGGAGCTTACCTTCATGTGCCTATAAGGCTAAGTTGCAGGAAGTATCTGCGGTTTCGAGCTGGAGATTCTCATTATCAGTTCTCTGCATTGCCCTTTGGCTTATCTACTGCGACCAGAGTATTCACAAAGGTTCTGGCTCCAGTGATAGCTTACTTCAGGCTTCAAGGAATTCAAATCTATCCTTACTTGGACGACTGCCTGATTCTGGCTCAAGAAAAGGAAGACCTTCTACAGCATCTGGAATATGTTATAGCAGTGCTAAGATGCCTAGGGTATTCTGTGAACGAAATAAAGTCCAGTCTAGTACCCTCTCAAGACATGTGCTTTCTGGGTGTGAGACTGAATACAGCAGCCCAGATGGCCTTTTTAACCCCGGACAAACAAAAGAGTCTGTCACTTTACTTCCATCAACTATCTCATCAGTCCGTGCTGACTGCAAGGACAGTCCTTCAAGCATTAGGGTTCATGGCATCTTGTATTCTGGTGCTTCCCAATGCCAAACTGCATATGAGGAAGCTACAATGGTATCTCAAAATGTATGGACACAGCACTGCCAGGATTTGGACACTGTCATTCAAATAATACCTTGCCTTCAAAAGAATTTTTGTGGTGGGCTCAGGAATGTCACCTAAACAAGGGACTCTCTGTGACCCGCCAGAGGCGAGTCAGATTTTAACGACAGATGCCTCGGACATTGCTTGGGAGCTCATCTAAATGGAAAGTGGATACAAGACAAGTGGCCTGCCAGACTACAGCATCTACATATCAACATGAAGGAGATGTTAGCAGTCCAGTTTGCATTAATGGCTTTCAAGGAGTTACTTCTTCCAGGGCAGGTGTTGATTCTAACAGACAACACAACTGTCATGTGGTACATCAACAAGCAAGGGGAACACATTCTTATCCTCTATGCAGGCAAGCAATGATTTTATGGGAGACTGTAAGCTTGCAACTAACTCTTCAGGCAAGGTTTCTGCGGAGCACAGAACTCCTTAGCAGATGTGTTAAGCAGACAAATCATGGATCCCCACGAGTGGAAATTGGATCTTCATGTATTTCAAAATTGACAGTGTCATGGGGAACTCCAGACATAGATCTGTTCGCTTCTCCACTAAACCACCAGCTGCCACAGTATTGCACAAAGGGTTTCATCACACAGCTTGGAAAGTGGATGCTCTGTCTTTCAGTTGGAAAAACCTTCATGTGTATGCCTTTCCTCCTCTGCCTCTTCTTCCAAAGGTACTATTAAAGGTCAGACAAGACAGGCCAAGGATGATTTTGATAGCTCCAGATTGGCCTCGGCAACACTGGTACCCACTACTATGGAGTCTGGTAAGGAAGCCTCCATGGCCTTTACCTCTGATTCCTCATCTGTTATCTCAGAAGGATGGTCATCTGCTCAATGTCAAGCTTCACTCTCTTCATCTAACAGCCTGGCATATTCTGTGTTGAAACACAGCAGGTCTCAACTTCCTCAACAAGTTTTAAATGTGATTATGGAAGCTAGAAGACCTAGTACAAGGAAAGTGGAAAAATGGAAGAGATTTTTATTTTGGAGTACAGCAAAGAATTTGCAGGTTTCTGAGCCTAATTTGAGTGTGGCTCTTCAATATCTTACTGAGTTATTGGACAAAGGTTTGTCCTTCTCTTCCATTAAGATTCATGCTGCAGCAATTTCAGCTCACTATGATTGTGACCCACCATTGTTTTCGCATCCTTTGTTCAAGCAGTTTCTTAGAGGGGCAAAGAATATAAGACCCCCAGAGCTCCTACTCCTGCTTGGGATCTCAATTTTGTGTTGGAAAAACTTACTCTACAACCTTTTGAGCCTGCGGCTACTGCTGAATTGAAATACTTGTCATGGAAGACTGCTTTTCTGTTGGCTATTACTTCTGCAAGAAGGGTGTCTGAGTTGCAGGCCCTTATGGCAGTAGAGCCCTTTTGATTTTCCATAAGGATAGGGTATCATTACGTACTAATCCTTCCTTTATGCCTAAGGTGGTTTCTAGTGTGGCTTTAAACCAAACTATTCATTTGCCTACTTTTATGCAGACCCCAAAATAAAGGGGAAAAGATTTTGCACACTTTAGATGTACACAGGCAATTGCGTTATTATTTAAGCAGGACTAAGGATTTCAGGCAGTCTCAGCAGTTGTTTGTTTCTTTTGCTTTGAGTTCACAGGGCAAGCCTGTGTCAAAACAAACTATTTCTAGGTGGATTGGCTTTTGCATTGCATTTTGTTATTCCCATCATGGCAAGGAGATTCCAGCTGGGATTAGGCCTCATTCCACTAGGGCTACTGCCACTTCAACAGCATTTCTAAGGGGTGGCAACTAAGGATATTTTGGAAGCAGCTACTTGGAGTTCAGTGCATACTTTCTCTAAGCATTATCACCTTCCTATCTACTCTAAGTCTAGGGCTGGTTTTGCCACAGCTGTTTTGCAAGGCATGTTGTCAGCTCCTGCTTCTTTATGATTTGCCAGCCTCCCTTACCTCTGCTTTGGGATTCTACCCAATAGTAAGGACTGCAGCAATGGGGGAAGAACATAGTACAGTTTTGTACCTACCATAAATGTAGATGTTCGAGGATCCCCATTGTCACAGTCACCTCCCTCCTTCCTCTCTGTGTTTAGGGGTGGTTGTGTAGGTGAGGTTACATGCTTATATTTTTGTATATATTCTTGTATATATTGTACATATTTTTGGTGCAGGTATTTTGGGCCTTGTCTTTTTAGGGTCTTCTGACATCTGGGGCAAGAAAAGACTGAGGATATGTCATGCGCATTAGTACCCTGACGTACTGACGTCAGTCTAATGCCCTGACCTCTGGTATTTGGGCCGACTGGCATGGACTATACCCCAATAGTAAGGACTGCAGCAATGGGGATCCTCGAACATCTACATTTATGGTAGGTACAAAACTGTACTTTTGCATATACTACATGGTGGTAAATGCTGTTTAGCACTACCTTACATTGCTTAACACATGGAAATCATGCCTCAGGTGGTGCTGCAGGGCTGCCTATGTCAGATGCACATACTGCACTCCCTATACATGTTTGGAAACAGGTAGTGTCAAGTTTGGCATCCCTTTTACTATATGTGCGAGTCAGAGAGAGGTATCATTTCCAGGGTTCCTACTGAACCAGTGTATGTGCTATGCGTTGCCTCTTTGCCAAAGCCAAGGCATACTGGGCACGCCTCCTTCTGCCTACTGGGGCAGGCTCAAGTTGTTCCTCCTCCGAGTCACGCTCTGCCTGTAATGGCCTTGGCACTGGTGGGGGGCTGTTTGTCCTAGGCCTATGCTGGTCTTGCTGCAGCTGTTTTCGCAGAATCATATTATGTAGCATAGCACATACCATGACAATTTGGGTACATGTAGTTGCTGAGTATTGCAAGGTTCCAACAGATGTGTCCAGGTGCCGGAACCATGACTTGAGCAACCCAAACACATGCTCAATTGCATTTTGTGTTTGTGCGTGTGCCTCATTATGGCGTTCCTGTTCAGGTGTGTGTGCATTTCTGATGGGTGACATCAGCCACGGCTCCAGTGCATAGCCAGCATCCCTCACTAAGTGACCATGTGGGATGTCCCCATTGGCAAATGTCTGGTACAGCTGCGTCAGATGCCAGATATGGGAATCATGGTAGCTTCTAGGGCAGCCACCACACACATTCATTATTATGCCCTGGGCATCACACATGACCTGGCAGTTGATGGAGGGGAAGCCATTGTGGTTAATGTAGGCCCTACCCCGCTCACCAGCTGGTGCTTTGATGCATATATGCGTGCAGTATATTGCACCCACTACCTCAGGGTATTCTGCTATTTGCTGGAAGAGACACATATTGCTGGCCATTACCTCACGGGAATTGGGGAAATATACATGATCACTGACATGTGCTGACATGGCATCCAGGAACTGGTGCAGTACCCTGGATGCTGAACCCTGTGATATCCCCATCATATCAGCAGTTGGTCTCTGAAAGGTACCTGTTGCTAGTATTCTTAGGCCAACACATACCTTGGTTTCCACTGGGATGGGTTCCCCTCTGTTGGTTCTGTGTGTGAGGCTTGGCCTGCACAGCTCAACTATTTGCTGCAGGAGGTCTCTGTCCACTCTATAGCGCTCCACTATCTCCAGCTCATGTAACCCCTGGTAGGTGACCCTGGGCCTGTACACTCTTCTTCGTCTCCTCACTGTGGGTTGTCCGGCAGCATTTGCATTGTCACCACCCTCAACATGTTGCATATGTCGCCTTATAACAGCAATGGCAGCCCCTAGCATTTTTTTGTCTGAGTGTAGCTTTTTCAGTTTTCACTTCTAGTAGCTTACGCCAGTGTTGCAGTGTCTCTTGAGAGAAACAAACTGCACTGTTGTTTGCAGAGTTTTAAGTGCTGGGCTGGGCTAGTGTTCTGCCTGTGTAATTGCCTGATTCTGATTGTTTGCACCTGCTAGCTCTACTAGTATTCCCTGGTAGCGTCCTACTATTTGTTGTGCTTCCTTTTTCCTTTCTGTTTCCTCAGGGGGGAGCGACGAGCACACAAGCGCAAACACGCACACAGCAGCTAACACGCACGCACACATGCTTAGACGGACTAAAACTTGCTTATTCGGGGTTAAACCGCGTGCACACCAGTGCAAACACGCTTACAGGTCTTCCAACAGCCTGATACATGCTTACTCCAGCTTAAACGCGCGCACTCACACTTCCACATGCGCACTCTGTCTTACTCGAGTTTACAGGCGCACACACACGCGCATACCCGCTCAGCAAGAAACTTTGGTGTTATCCACAGTATACACCTTCCATTTCTTGGCTTTACCTGGCCTACCTGTTGACACACCTCTTTCCATGATGTCTAACTGACAGCAAACACATGCCACTGTGCTCCAATGAGCTTCACTACTTTCATACATACCCCCCTAGTGATGTCACCTATACTCTGTTCCTCCCCATATCCTACTCCTACACTCCACTGACTGTGCTCATTTGCTATGTAAAAGTGTGATTCACTATCCTAACACTTATTTACTAGGATTGCCTACTAATGCTTAGTTACATGTCTTAGACTGGGCTTCTCCCCTTAGCAACCCCTACTCGGTGGCCATGTTGTCTTCAGCCTGCTATTCCCTTACATTGTCATTTAACAATTTTCATAAATTCCACGTTTGTGGCTTTTATTGTCTAATTTTATGATTTTTATAGTGCACCCCATTTGCGTGGTGCTGCGCTATGCTTAAACATCGGAAATCGCTGAAAAAAAAAATCTTTTTATTTTAATTTTGCATCTGGGAAACTTTCCAATGGCCGTATATTTGGCCATTGGCATGCTTCCTCAACCATATGCAACCTTTATTTGGAGCTGACAAGGCTCCATTGGGCTATTTGCAGAATGGTACTCAGTTGTCAACTGAGTACATTTCTGCAGCTAACATGTCTCCTACTCGGACAGGTTTGTGCTTCCTGGATTGCAAATTTACCTCATTTGCATGCCTTTCGGCTGCAAGTGAGGTAATTTGCATATCCCTGCCCTGTCCGTGTAGGAGATGTTTTAGGAGCTCTCTTACACGCCCCTACAGGTTGTTCCTTGATTGTTCGTCGGACGTGATGGCTGCATGGAGTCTTACTCTACTCGTAGACTCCGTGCAATCCATCATGAATCCGGCCCTCAGTGTGTATATTTACTGAGTAATTGCCATTAGATGCAATCTGTGCTGCTGTGGTGAGGGAACACCTGAACATTAGTGTTTAATCTATGTATTTCTGTATGTGTGGATCATCATGACTCAAATCTGTGTGTCAGATACTGCTGTGCTGCCTGGGCCTGAACTTGTGGTCACACTCTCCATTACCCATGCCTGTGTCTTCTGCTCCCTATGTCCTCCTGCTCCTCCTCTGATACCTGTGGAATGTTATCTTCAGACATCTGGGGCTCTTGGGGTAGATCACCAACACCTGCAGCTGGAAGACCACTGTGTGCTCTTGTTAGCATGCTGCGAAGTATGACACACACATTTATCATCTGTGCTGCGTTCTCAGGTCTGTATTGCAGTGCACCTCCCAGATATGTCCAAACATCTGAACCTAACTTTCAGTACACCTAACACATGCTCAATGGTATTTCTTGTTGTTATGTGTGCAGTGTTGTAGGCCTCCTCTACAGAGTTTGATGGTTCTCTGTATGGGGTCATTAGCCACGGCAAAAGTGGATAACCCCAGTCATCTGTTGTGTCCTGAAATTACATCCTAGCTGTTTTTCTGTACTTAACCAGTAGTAGTTCCTCAGGTATTTCACCTTGCTGGAATGCAACCCTCAGACCACTTTCCCCCCATATGGCACCATTATGGACACTTTCAGGGTGCATTGCCATGATGTTTGTTATGCTGCCATCTGCTGCACACACAAACTGGAGGTTTAGGGGTGGCCATTCCTTTTTCTTAATGTATATATCTGCTTCTGGATGAACTGGGGAGGTTACTGCAATCTACTGCATCAACTAAATGTGTGAAGTTTTCAAGATTATAGAACTGATGCATTGCATTTCTCTAGTTCATTGGGGTAGATAGAAAATGTATGTTGTCATCCACCTTGCTGTACATTGCTGCCAGGACTTTTGCCAGGATACAACTGGCAGCTTTCTGTGACACTCCTACATCATCCCCCATGTGACTTTGGGATGTCCCAGATGCAAGAACACCTAGGCTGAGACACACAGTGGTTTCAGGAAGGATGGGGTTGCCTCATGATGTCCACATAGACATGTGTGGTGCACACATGTTGCACACAGCCTGCACCAGTTGTCTATTTAGACAGTACCTGTCATTGATTTCTTGATCTGACAGTTGGTTTAGTTGCAGCCTTGCTCTCACTCTAGCTGGCTGTCTTCTAGGTTGCACAGCCACATTCTCATCCATGGCTTGTATCACTGCAGCCTGTTGAAGTTTATTCACTGCAGGTTGCATTTTTTGGCAGTGTTATTACAGATTTTGTCGTATTCCATAATAACAGCTTCCATTCCTTGCGATGCCATATAGCATAGGCTGAGGATTTTGGAAACAGGGTCAGTGTTTCAGTTTGTTGCGTTTAAGTAACATTGGGTTTGCATGGTGCATTTTGAAAAACAACTGTAGACCCAATAAACTGTTTAAAACAAATGAAAAGAAAGCTAGAGAATGTAGCATCTCACTGTATTAAAACAACTTTATCACTTTCGTCCCAGGTACAATGTACTTTTTCAGAATACTCATCCCATCAAGCGTCACCTTTTTAATAGCACTAAAAATCCACAATCCCCAAAGATTCATAAAAGCACTGCTGCAACTCCCCCCCCCCCCCCGAGATCTATAGTTGATCCAAAAGCATCTAAGACATTCCCCCTGGCTAAGTACATAGACCATCACACTAAAGGGGCTTTGGATAACCATTCATATCTATTTAAGGACTCCTGAAACTTTCTGACCAAGGTGTCTAATATTTTATACCCGGATGATCCGATTTTTGTTGCCATAGATGTACAAGATCTTTTCTCAGTCGTTCTCCCTTGAAAACAGCTTAGAGTGGTTTTATGAGTTTTTGTGTACTAATTCTGATTTTGAACATAATAAAATATTCAACCTTGGAACTCTTATGGAGGTTGTAATTGAGAACAATTTCATCGTCTTTGAGAATTAGTTTTTTAGACAAATGAATAGTGTAACAATGGGGGCTGCTTGTGCCCATGTCTTTGCCAGTGTTGTTTTGGCACACTGGAAAAACACTCTGTTTTTTACATCTGAATACAAGGACTGTTGGTCCCCTTTATGGTCGTTTTTTTGCATGACATAATTATCTTTTTGAGAGATACCAAAGACAGATTGGATAATTTTTTCCAGTTGACAGGGTTAATTATCTGGACGTCTCCATTTTGAATGATAGCTCGCTACAAAGATTAGAGTCTACACTCTAAGAAAACCCATATATTCCAATTCCTTATTACATTTTGATAGCTGGCATCCCTTTCACCAAAAGAAGTCATTGGTGAAGGGTCAGTGTGTGTGAGACTGGCTCATGTGGTTAGCAAAGACACAACTTTTTAAGAGGAATGTAATGAATTGTGGGTGATGTTAGAAAGAAGGGGTTATCCTGAACTGCTTTTAAACTCTATTTTCAGGGAAATTAAGAGAAAGAGACAGCAGGAACATTTCTCCCCATTGTTAGGGACTATGAACAGTAACTCGTGCACCCCCCTTGAGTGGACCCCTTGTAGTTTCTGAAAAACAAGTTAATGTTCTGAAAGCACTGGTGTTACCTTACAACTTACACTTTGAAGGGATTCGGAGAATTATTTGTAAGAGATGGTGCCTTTTTGGGGTAGAGCATGAGTATCACAACAAAGTGGGTGAAGGTCCAGTAATTGTTTATAAGAAAGACATTTGTTTTAAAACTTTGTTGGAGACCCCCCCCTTTGTTAAGTCCAAAGGTGTTATCTTTAAATGTTGCCACTGTTCACAATATAGGTTTGTTCTTGAAGCATCTGATTTATATCTTGAGAGCTTTGGGACTATTAAACTTGCATGCAGATACCCTTGTGACACCAAAAGAATTGTTTATGTGGCGAAGTGTGACCGAAGAACAGGATTTACCAACACCAGTATGACATTTCGTGGGGGGGAGATGGGACTGCATTGTTCAAGCATATCAAAAATTACCCCTGTCATTTATTTAAATACATTACCATTGACCATGTTGCCCTGGGGTCTAGGGGAGGACCATCTGATTTCTATCTTGAGTATAAGGAACTTCGCTGGCAGATGAAATGCAATGCCACTGTCTTTCCAGGATTGAATGACACGGTATCAGTTAGCAGTGTATTGAAGTTGAAGGCTATGTTTGCCATTTAACAACTAGTACATTGTTGGTATTTAATATAGGTTATTTTTATTTTTGGTAAATATATGTGTTTATTGGAGTGGAGTTTTATTTTATATACATGTTTTTTGAATCATTAGCTTGTATATTTTTGCATTGTTATGAGTGCTTGTCTATTCTTTTGTTGTTGTGTTTCTTTAAATTTTTATAATTAAGTTTTAATTGTGTAAGTCATGTGGATTTTTAGTGCTATAAAAGGGTGATACTTGATGGGATGAGTATTCTGAAGAAGTCCATTGTAGCTAGGATGAAAGTGCTAAAGTTGTTTTAATAAAGTGAGGTGCTACGGTCTCTAGCATTCCTTTCATTCGTTTTTATGTGTTTTGAAAAAGAATAAGGTGCCTAGAAAATATCCCAACTGACATCCAAACCAAAGACACAGACAAACCATTCAGTAAAAACAGCAAAAAAAAAAAAAAAGCCAAACTAGTGATGTGATGTTGTCAGTCTCGCCTTTATTTTCACTTGTGGGTCGGATCCGATCCATCAGATCCATCTTGGCCTTTTTCAAAAGCACGAGTCCTTCAGCAAAGCTCATGGGCATTCTTCCTTAACCATGATGCAGTTCCCTAAACCCTCAGATCTCATTTGCTGCTCAGCAAAAGACATGGTCCTTCCAGGAAGCTTTGGGCTAAGTGAAAGTTTATTTTATATATTGTTGTATTTCCTAATTAATCAACCTTTATATTTTCTTTGTCTTCTATTTCTAAGTTAGTGATTCCCTTACCCTTCTTTAGTCTGATTTTTATTAAGATCCATGTTTTGGATGTGGAAGTGTTGTTCCCTCTTCTAACCTTTCCCTTTTCGACATCCATTTAAGTTAGAGGACGTTCTTTATCTCTCTAATTCTGTTATAAAAAAAAAAAAAAACTTTCTATATTTCCTCTAGCTAGTCAATGTCTGTTTTAGTTAGAGGGTGTTCATATGTGTGTGTGTTGTTCCCTTTTTTTCCTGAAGCTTAAATTTGAATTGCTTGTATTTGAATTCAAGGTATATGACACAAAAACAGGACAGGAAACTGTTAGAGTTTAAAAAATGTGAAGAATGTGGAAAAAAGATGCCCCTAAGTGATACACACACTTTGTGTGTGCATTACTTGGGGCTTTACATTTATAGGAATCATGCTCCGTTTGCCATGGCTTTAATCCAAGGGGTCTTATGGAGCGTAAAAATAAACTAATATTAAAGGGTTTACTAAAAATTCCCTTTTCTGAGGCTATTTCACCTGGGTCTTCTACATCTAGTAAATCAGACAAGTAAGAAAAATCGCAAAAGCGACCTTCCTTGACTCCAAAATCGTCCTTGGAGCTGACACAGAAAGTACCTAACCTGACTGCTCCTACAGCTTCTTTGGAGCAGCCAGTAGCTTTCAGATCTGAAAGGTATTCAGAGCAGCCTGAACCTCCTGCTGTGACCTCTTTGGCCCAAACTGAGTTCAGACTTCACAGCCATTCTCCATCATTGGAGCCTATATCTTCTCAGCTCCCATCACCATTGTTGACAAAATTGAGATCCCTTACCTTATCTACCCATTCTACTTGGAGATTGTCAGATGATGATGTAGATAAGGTAGTGTAGAGGTGTCTGAAGACACCAGCTTTGGCCACGTTATCACAATATCCAAGCCCCAAGGCATCGGATCTGACAAAGTCCTCTCAATCGGCACCTATTCCTCCTCTGATCTGACGCCTGGTATTTGAGCCAGAAGATTCGGATGTCCATCTGGTGTCTGTCTCAGATCCCAGGCCCAATGGTTCCTTGGATCTGACATCTGCCCTGAGTTCCTCTGCTCTTTTGGAGCAGGAGAGCTCTAGGAGCTGACACTCCCTAGTCAGACCTAGGGCCGAGCTTGGATCTCCTCGTTTCTGACCCTGCCTCTTGGGGCTTCAGTGCAGGTGAGTTCAGATCCTACCATTGCCTTGAAGTGTCTGTCCTCTGCACCAGAGATTCCCCTGGCTCCGACTACCTTTTTGTTGGATCCAGGGACTTCTTCAGATCAGGGGCGCGAGTGCCTTTGAGGTTATGAGGAGGGTAATGACTACATCCCAGTCTCAGACACAGTCTCTCCATGATCTTTCTTCCACTTCTGGGCTGGTGACATTGCCTCCTCATGTACCATTTCCGCTGGACCACAGAGTCCCAATGCCTCAGGACAACCAACAGGGGACCCTCCTCTTCTGACACTTCCCCATATCACTCCACTGAGGAAGTCCCTCGGAAGAGGACATGCAAGAGGAAGCATCTGGACTCCCCAGAAGAGTCAGTCACATCTGATACTGATCTCAGTGATGCAGAAGGGTCCCTTCTGTCACCTGCTGAAGATGTCTCCTTTGGAGACATCCTGGAAATGTTAAAACAGAGAGGTGACTGGCAGTCCACAACCCCTTCAGTTGAGGAGTCAGTATACCTGAAGGCTTTCGGGTCTTGTCCTTCCACCTCTTGGGTGACCCCTCCTTCAGATGAGCTTATTGAGTTAATCTCTTGGAAGGCTTGTGAGACCCAAGACACCATAGAACCTACTCCTAGGAGGCCAAATAAATATATTACTGCCCCTTCAGACAAGCCTTTCCTCACAAAAGGTGTCATGGTCATGGCAGCAGCCACTAAAAAGGAACTATCTGAGACTAGTTCCACTATCCATCCCCTGAATAAAGATTCTAGGACCATGGATAGATACAGGAAGTGCATTTTTTCATCAGCAACTGTCGCCTTTCAGTTGCTGAATTACTTAACACATTTTACTAGACTACAGAGGTGTCAGATAATGGAGTTGTCAGACTCCCTTCAAGGAGCTGTAACTGATGACGTTACAGACAAGGTAACCTCTCAGCTCACCACCCTAAATTCTGTCAGAAACTCTTCCATGAGACTCATCTCATATGTAGCAGATGGAACAAGTAGGGCAGCAGGTTCAGGCATCTCACTTAGGAAGCAAGCCTGGATGCACCTGTGCGATTTTGTGGTGCCCTTCAAGTCTTTCTTCATTAACACCCCCTTTTGATGGCTCCTGTCTTTTTGGGCCCAAAGTTAAACAGACGCTTACCAGGTGTGAACAGAAAGGCAAGACCTTATCTGCCACTGGAGTATGTTTTTCAACACCCACTAGACCCTTTTCCAAATATCAAAGAGGTAGTGGAATAATGTGGTTCAAAAAAATCACAAAGGTCTTTCCAAGATATAGAGGGTGAAAGTTCCCCTGTAGGCAGAGGGGGACACCATAATGGAAGACGCCACCCTTGCGACAGGTGAGGCACACAGAATTAGGGCTCCAGGGAATCTTTCTTTGTTAAGCCCTTTCTGTGCTGCTGAGGGGGTGCCCAGTTGTCCACCTTTGGAGGCAGTTGGGGGACGATTGCCTCTGCACCGTCATACCTGGCTAAGAATAACAAACAACAGATGGGTGCAGAACATAATATCCAGGGGTTACATCATTCCTTTTTGCTTCCCCATTCCCAAAAACAAAACAGCTCCAGACATTCCACCCAGTCAAAAGGAACAAGCAACATTAGAAATTAAAAAGTTGCTAAGAAAAACAGTCATCCAAGAAGTCTCCACAGACCAGAGATGGTTCGGAGCTTACTCAAAGTTTCTATTTAGTTCCAAAGAAAACAGGGGACTGAAAGCCCATTCTGGATCTCAGCAATCTAAACAAATCAGTCAAAAAGAGCAAGT
The DNA here is from genome assembly GCF_019279795.1 of Protopterus annectens. Lineage (NCBI taxonomy): Eukaryota > Metazoa > Chordata > Ceratodontiformes > Protopteridae > Protopterus > Protopterus annectens. The sequence continues at coordinate 362,774,183 of NC_056734.1, forward strand.
TCCGGATGATGACACTGCAGTCAATGCTTCCTTTTTTGGAAAAAGACAATTAGATGTGCTCTAAAGATCTTCAGGACGTGTACTACCATATATGGATGGAAAGGCAGTCCAGAAGGCATTTGCACTCCCGGCTAGGAGCCAGTCACTTCCAATTTTGAGCTCTGCCCTTTGGTCTCACTACAACCCCAGAGTGTTCACCAAATGCATGGCAGTAGTTGCAGTTCACCTGAGGTGTCAAGGAGTCCGGGTGTTTCCATATCTGGACAACTGGCTCATAACTGCCCAGACCATGCATTTTCTACTACAGGCCAAAGACTTCATGCTACAACTCTGTTCCTCAATAAGGATTACAATAAACTATAAAAAATCTGCTCTAGAGCCATGTCAAAACTTGGTCATCATAGGATCAGAAATAGACACAAGAAGAATGATAGCAAAACTTCCACAAGACAGAGTAGGTGATCTTCGCTATTACGTAAAAATGCTGATGAAAACAAAACAAGCATCTGCCAAACTAGGTCTTCAAGTACTCTGCTAAATGGCTGCCTCAGTTGTCCTTATTCCCTTAGCTCATCTTCACATGAGAATGCTACAATGGTTACTTTTGACACAGGGGTCAATTCTAGAACTACCAATGACACAAAGTCATGATAACAAATTCATACAAAAAGGACCTTCAGTGGTGGATTCACTCTCCTGTGGTACCTCAGGGCCATCACTTTATTCCTTCACAACCTCAAGCCATGGTGACCACAGATGCTTCCCAGAAAGGGGGTGCATTATCTCGGGAAGACAGTTCAAGGCCTCTGGCATCAACACAAAGCCCATTTGCACATAAACATCCTGGAGATGCGTGCTGTGCTTTTAGCATGCAAGTATTTCAAGACTGCGTCCCTCTGGGAATGATAGCAATCCAATCAGACAACATGTCTGCAGTGTGGTACATAAGTAAGGGGGAACCAGATCTTACCCCCTTTGTTGGGAAACCCTAAGGGTTTGGCAGTGGGCTACATCTTCCAATCACCTTCTGATAGCAATGCATATCCTGGGGAAATCCAAAGAGATAGCAGACAAATTGAGCAGAGCTATACTATTGCCACACGAGTGGTCTCCCAGTCAAAAAATTGCGGTAGAGATTTTACAAAAATGGGGCCAGCCTTGCTGTGATATTTTTGCTTCACCCACCAATGCCAAATGCAGCAACTACTTTGCCCTGATCCCCCCTCCAAGGGAGTCACCAAGGGATGCACTTGTTCATGATTGGCTTCCGGGATTTCTTTATGCCTATCCACCAACTCCTCTAATTCCCAAACTACTACAGAAAGCAAGTTTGTTGAAGATGACAGTGATCCTAATTGCCCCCATTGGCCTCAACAAATCTGGTTCTCCTTCCTTCGGCCTCATATTCAGGACAAACTATGGCTTCTGGACCCCATTCCAGATCTTCTGACTCACCCATAAGGAATGGTTCATCCAAATCTAAACAACCTCAAACTGACAGCTTGGCTGCTCCAATTCCCCTGATAGCCAGGTTTCTTTCCCTTTCCTCTCCTGTAAGACACATTTTAATTTCATCACATAAGTCATCCACATGAAAACTGTACAAGCGAAGATGGAAAGAAGTTTGTTTTATGGGCTAATTCTAATCCCATTGATCCCTTTACTGCTCCCATACATTGTATATTAGACTTCATGGCTAAACTTTTCAATGCAGGTGCTGCTGCAGCTATTAGAGTTCAATTGGCAGCAATTTCAGACTTTCAAATAGCAGAAAATGGCTATGGAATCATGTCAAACAGGCTTTGTAAAGCCTTCTTGAAAGGAACAACACTTCTAAGGCCTCCATACAAAGACCCATCTCCACCTTGGGATCTAAATTTTGTCTTGTCACATATTATCTATCCTCCCTTTGAACCTTCTGCTAACTGTGACTTAAACTATCTTTCTTGGAAGATGCTCTTTCTTGTAGCTATCAGGTCAGCAAGGAGAGTTTCAGAATTACAAGCGTTATCTGTCAAACCACTATACTTGATTTTTCATAAGGACAGAGTTTCTTTACTCACCAACCCCTCCTTTCTGACCACGATTGTGTCTGAAAGTAACCTCAATCAATCTATTGCGTTACCGGTATTTTTGCAAAATTTCCAGAATAAAGGGGAATAATCGTTACATCTATTGGATGTTCATAGGCAGTTATGTTTTTACCTTTATAGAACTACAGAATTCAGAAAATCAGATCAGCTGTTTGTTTCCTATTCTAACACTAAGAAAGACTTACCAGTATCTAAGGATACCTTATCCAAATGGCTTTCTGAATGCATTTCCTTTATTTACAATTCTAAGAACAAGACTCTTCCTGCAACTGCCAAAGCTCATTCCACCAGGGCGATGGCTACTTCTTCAGCTTTCCAAGCACAGCTATCTTTGGACAGTATCTGTGCTACAGCCACATGGGCAAGCCGTCATACCTTTATTACTCATTATAAAGTAGATTTGACCTCCAGGAGTACGGCATCTTTTCTGGTTCTATGGACCTGAGAAATATTCACACATGAGCCACCCAAGAATCATGTAGCTTGGGACGTGGTCCCACAATGGAGATAATGGTGAGAGTGACAACATCACATAAAGAAGTAATGTACTTACCATAACATTCCATATGTGTTGTCCATCTCCACCTTTATTCTCACAACCCACCCACCTACCCTCTGCCTATACTCTTAGGAGTTCGGGTAGTAGTAATTGGATATCCTTTGGACTATGAAACCACTTATTTTTCTTACACTATAAATATCGTTACCTATAATCTTAATTTCAGTAACATTTTTCTGTTATAGGCAAGCACGATCTAAGGTTTAGGGAAATGCATCATGGATAAGGGAGAATGCCCACAAGCTTTGCTGAAGGCCTCAAGCTTTTGAAAAAGGCCTAGATGGATCATCTGGATCGGATCCGACTCACATGGGAGAATAAAGGCGGAGATGGACAACACACATAGATTCATAGATTAGTACTAGGCTAACTGCCTTTGTGGGCCATTTTAAGCCTAGCCAACTACCCCATGTGAGAATTAAACCCTGCACCTTTGGTTTATAAGGCAAACACCTTAACCATTATGCCAACCCCTCACCCTCATGGAATGTCATGATAAGTACATAACTTCTTTTTTTTTCACTGTGTGATACCTTAAACCTCCTGTGATGAAAACTCTAGCTTGGATGTTTTTTTTTTTTTTCAGTTTTTTCTCAATGGTTTGTCTGTGTGACCTTTTCACCCTTTGGTTTGGATGTTAGTTGGGATAATTCACAGGCACCTTAATCTTTATGGGTATCAGCTGGGTTTAATGATCATGTGTTTCTGAAGTATAGCCAAATTATAGTATAGCAAGACAATGGCAGATCTTCACGAATGGAAACTAAGTCAGGGGAGCTTCCAAGATCTGATCTTTCTGTGGAGAGTCCCACAAGTAGAACTCTTTGCCTCCTCTCTGAACAATCAGCTGGCCAGAATCTTTTTGCTCAAGGACTACATGCAAGAAGCCTACAAGGCAAATGCCTTTTTTTTTCCTTGAACTGGAATGTTCTTGTATAGTTTCCACCCATTCCACTGATATCCCGGGTACGTCTGCAGATTCAGAAGAAATCCCCCAAGGTCATTGTGGTGACTTCTTTCTGACCCAGGTTACAGTGGCTCTACCTTCTTTTAGAAATTGTCAGGGGGAGTTATCACAAGCTTCCTTGCAGAATGTATCTACTCATACAAGATCAGGGGTGTTTGATACAGTTTACTTTCAAAATCAGGAATAGCATTTGCTTGAATTACATGTATGTAAAATCAGGTGACTGAGTGTTAAACAGGGCGAACTGAAATAGTCCGAAGGAATAAAAGTAAAAGCAAAGAACTGATTCGGTGTTATGTAGTTGCGTTTTAAATGAAAAGTGATTTTTAAGAATAGTTCAAACTGGTTTGAATGTTGATCATTGCGTTTACCATTTTCAACATTGTTTAAGAATGGCATTCACAAATTCAATCATATCAGTCAAATACGTTAACCAAAAATATTGTGACTTTCAAAAATATGATAGCAAACTGTTTGATACACCCTGACCCAGTCAACTTCAATTGACTGCCTGGATGAGAGGGTCTTAATTCCCTTTAGGCACCTGTTTACTGAGGATGTGTAGTAGGTTCTAATGGAGTCAAGAAAGCCTTCTACTAGAAAAATCGTATATTAGCAAATGGAAAAGACTTTCTATTTGGTGCCAACAACATAATCGGCACCTATTGAGGGCTAGTTGTTCCCTGCTATTACAATATATGTGTGAGTTATTATCCTATAGACTTTCTTAGTCCTCCAACAAGATTAATTGATTGGCTATTTCAGCATGCCTGCCTATGGATCCTGCTCTTTCAATGCATTCTAATGTGAAAATGTTTTTAAAAGGGGCTTTGCATAAGAAGCCTCCAAGAAAACCGGTGGCCTCTCATTGGGATCTTAATTTTGTGTTAGAGAATCTAACACTTGCTCTGTTTGAACCAGCTAACCTGGCTGACTTCAGATTCTTAACATGATAAACAGTTTAACTGACTACTCTGACCTCTGCAAAAGGGTAACTGAGTTGCAAGCTCTTATGGTGAGTGAATACTATCTCAATTTCCCTAGAGACAGGGTTTCTTTGAGAACTAATCCTTCTTTTATGTCTAAAGTGGTATCCAAGTTTACTTTAAGCCAAACTATCTGCCTCCCCTTTTCTTTCCTGAATCTAAAAATGATGTTATAAAGATATTCCATAACTTGGATGTCCACAGACAACTCAGGTACTATCTTTTTTTTTAAACAAGAAACATCTTTATCACATATGCTTCTCGGCTGGAGTGTGGGTAGTGCCTTCTGTGTGGAGTCTGCATGTCCTCCCTGCGGTTGGGTGGATGTTCGAAAGACATGCGTAAATGGGCGTGCCTTTGTTGAAGGTTGAACGTCGAGCTGGCACCTCGGCGTTCGTGAAAATCTACTGCCAATCATTAGTGGACCGGAGTTCCGCTGTGGCGGCCACTAACCAGGAAAAGCCGAAAGACAAACAACAACAACATAGGCAATCAACATACATTTATATAAATGAAGCAAACCATACTTACATAATTTTTGTTGCAAACATTATACTTCACAAACCATATTGACATAATTTTAGTTGCAAACATTATACATCACTTATAATCTATCCAGTCGTTGCCAGTCAAACATTACATAGCTCATTCAAATCCTGCCTTCTTTTAAAACCCTGTTCCTCCTCTGCATGTATTGTTCCTACAGTTCCCATTTTTTCTAATTAATTTGCACCTACCCTTTTCTAAAGATCCCAATTCCAGTTGTATTTCTGTTACTATATTTATTACTACTAGTACAGCTGGTTTAGACTTTGATTTCCATTTTATAGTAATTGTTTTTTTCTGTCAGCCACCATAGTTAGACTCAACAAGGCCTTACTTTGTCTAGGAGTTCCAATTCTGTATTATAGCTCAACAAATTTATTTCCTTAGTTACACCAATTTATTCACCCAGTTTCTCTGACAGAGTAGTCTGCAGGGAATCTTAAAAGTCTGCCAACTCATTACACTCCCTGAAAATATGTTCCCAATTACCTCTTTCTTCCCTATCAAACCTCCAATATTTGCAGTCTACCTGAGGAAAAATTCTTTGGAGCCTACTTATGGTATAAAAATACCTATGTAAACACTTCCAAGCAAAGATCCTAAATCTTCTCGCGTTTGTTGTATATTTGGGAGACATACATATATCCCCATAATTTCTTTGTGAATTGCTTATCCAGTCTCTCTTCCCAATCCTTTCTACCCTCCTCTGATTGATTCTTATAGTTATCATGCAATATTTTGTATGCTGTATTAATTATTCCTGTTCCAGATTCTACTGCAAACTGTACCAGTGCTGGTCCTTCACTTAGGATACCCCTATTCCTTTTTTTTGCCTGTACTCTGATATCAGTCATTGATAGGGAAGGCAATCTCTAGCCTGTAGTCCAAATAAATTCTTAGCCTCTACCCATTCTGTTACCTTTCCTTCTCTAGTTATTTGCTCCCAATACTTTGGTTATTTTGCCAGTTTTCTCCAATAAATTCCAGCTCACTCTTGCCTATTGCTTGTATCCCTAATTGAAGTCATCCCTATCGGCAGAATCTCCTTTCTCCATTCCTGTGTTGGCTTTGTTCTTAGAATACTTTCTGCTACTTTATGAATATAATATTCTATGTGGTCATTGTTATTCTCCTTAAGGATCTGCATCCAAAATCCCAGTCTCTCCTTCTTTCTTGAGCTTTACCCATTTTTTTGTCATCATCTCTTTCCACTTTGCATTATAGGTTTCTAAATGTGCTATGTATAGGACCTTTAACTGTACAGTTCAGAAATACCCCCATCAAATTGGGTACTCCCAAACTACCTTGTTCTGTTGGAAGAATCAGCTTATCCCATTTGACTATTGCCATCTTCCCCTCCCAGATAAAAGCCTTCAGCTCTTTATTAATTGCTATCCACAACTTCTCCTCTGGTTGACAAAATATGCCTAACCTGTGTATAAAACTAAAGGGACTAAAAACATTTTGTATGTTGCTATCCATATCCATATAACAGAGCTTCCAATTTCACAATTTTATATTACCTTTTGTTTAGTCTCTTCCTACACATTCTTAGCTGCTACACCAGAATCCTTTTAATCTGTATTCCTAAGTACTTAATTTCCCCATAAATATGGATGTCGCTGAACCAATTTGTGTGTGGGTACATAATTTACAGCTATTGCCTTTGCTTTAGCTTCATTAATTATGTATCTCAAAAAGATTTGAAAATGCCTCAGAATGTTCCACAACACTGAAATGTCCTTTTCTGGTCTTATCGGGTATAAAATAATATCATCTGCTAATAGACACAGCTTTTCTTGACTACCTCACCAATTATATCCTTGAATTTCTAAGTCTCTTATTTTCTTTGTCAGTGGTTCTAAATATAATGCAAACAACAAAGGGGAAAGAAGACACTCCTGCCTGGGTCCTCTGCTGAAACAGAAATTATCAGAGAGGAACCCACCCACTTTAATTTTCACCTCTGATCTCTCATATATCCTCCTAGTCAACCTTATAATTTTATCAGGGAATGCAAATGCTTCCATTGTCCTGTTCATGAACCCCAGCTTACTCTGCCAAATGCTTTCCCTGCATCAAGATCCACCAACAGCAGTCATATTTTTTTTACATTCTGCCTCCCTCTGGATCATCAGTGTTCTGTTAATGTTGTCAAATGTTTGCCACCCCTCCACAAAACCAAACTGAATCCATGTCTATCAAATTTGGAATTATCTTTGCCATTTTTTTATCCATTAAAGACATAAACACTTTATAATCATGGTTTAGGATTGAAGTGGACCTATATGAAGCTGGATCTGATAGGTCTTTACCCTCTTTAGGTGTTGCAGCCACTGTCACTTTCTTCCAGGATGTTGGTGCTTCACCTCCTCTTAAAATACAATTAAACAAAACCCTCCAGATCTTTATTAGATTTTTCCCATCTAGCTTCCAAACCTCCACAAGAATACGATCTATTCTTAGGGATTGTCTTGTGGATTGGTTTATACATCACTGTTTTTATCTTATCTCCTCCTATCCTAACTGTTAGTAATTGAGCTTCATCTACCTCTGACCTTGACATGTTTAATTATTCCATAAACATGTCCATTTGTATCTTTTCTTGGTCTCTATATTTCTCTGCTTTATGTAGACTTTCATAACATTTCTGAAATATTTCTGGTTCCTCTACATGATCACTTCTTATCTTCCTTATTATAGGCTCCTAAGCTTGGTGGCAACCCTTTCTATTTTCTGTTGCCTGAGTTGTTGTGCTAACACTTCTTGTGCTCTGGAGCCATTATCATAAAACAGTTGCTTAACAGCAACATTCCTAAACTCATGCATATTATTGAGGTAATCCCTTACTTTCTGTTTAGCATTCTGCAATTGATCCTCTTCATGTTCTGTGACATTCCTCCTATTCTGCCATACTTTAACATTTATTAATCCCTCCAAATAACTCTTGTGACTTCTGAAACATATCGCTCTTTCTTTTATTTCCACCCTATTTTTAAACTGTACTATAATTTTACCACACTCTGTAGCTATATTTTCAGCAGAAATTTCTTTCTCCTCTTATAAATCCTGAATAGTTTCCACTGCCCATTCCTTAAAGTGCTCTCTTTTCAACAGATAGGTAGGAAAGCGCTAGTATCTAATTTTTATTTCATTACCTTGTATTTTTATTTTAGTTATCATTGGTGAATTGTCTGAAATATTAACTGGATGCATATCAAAACTTTCAATTAAATGCACATGTTAAGTGAAATGTAAGTTCTATCTAGCCAAATCCAGTTTTTATATCTTGGGGAATAATACATTCACTCTACCCTTACAACTGAATTCATATCTTCCATGCCAAATATTTTCATATTTTTTTTTCAAAAATCTAGCTTCCTTTGTTATATTTTCCTTTCTGGGCCCCCCGACACATCTTCACTGTTTCAAATAAAATTCTAGTCCCCACCTACAAGTAATATTCCCTGCTGAAAGCTAATTATTTCTCCCAGAATTTTCTTCAACTCCATTTTAGCAGTTTTAGGTGGAATGTAAATACAGGCCAGTGTGATCCTCTTCCCTTGCCAGCAGCCCCTTATCACTACAAATCTACCATTATTATGGTGCAGCCTGGGCTTCTACTAAGTGCTGTCTCATTTTGTCTTATTTTGATTGCTCTCCCAGATTGGCAAAACACTTGAATGCTTTTAGAAAGCATTATCTCCTAGGCATTGAAAGAAAGCATTTGAAAGAAAGAAGTATTATGTTTTTATTTCTCTTTATCAGATTATCTCCCTGGAGACATGAGAACCAGACATAGAGTTGCTTCTACAAGCATTTATTTATTTGCTAGAGGAAAGCTTTATTATATTCAATTTTCATTTTTTATTCATTTGCTTTATCTTAAAACTTGTCACTAGATCAAGCCAAATGCCTTAATTCAATCATTTCCCTATGCAAGAATGAGAAAAAGCACATTAATTTTTCTTGCATCATGCCCTTTTGACCATACTTTTCTTCTTTTTGTATATGGCAGTGCCTATATTTCTTAAAACTGAGCAAGGAGAAAGAGAAAAGAAGGGAAAAAACTCTGGGCACCTCTCTACTTTAGTATCCCCATTACACTTGATAATAACTGATAAAACTTTATTTTATAGCATGCAGATTATGTCATGCATCATAAAAATACTACTGTTAAGAACATAATTTTGTTTTACTTACAGTTAACTCTCTCCTTCCTCTTCTTCTCTCCTATTTGGTCTTCCAAACATTAATAACATGAAGTAAGGCATATGCTTTAGAGTCCCCTACAAGTTTAACAAAGTCAAAAAAGTCCAGTATTTCCAGGTTTTCTTGTTCTGTCATGTTTCACAAATATAATTAATGGTCTGTAATCCCACATTTACATGTCAATTTCCAAGTTGCTGGTTTTTGGTTCATGCTTATATCCATCTGCCAGTTCCAGTCTCTGCTTCATTTTCAATGTGCTCTCAGTTTTTCTAGTCAACTCTTGCACTTTTTTTTTGTCTGTTGAGCATTTTTGTATTGAAACATTGGAAAAGGTTTCACTGGCACAGTCTCTCCGTGGTCTTTATTACAAGAAGAACAAGAAGCAGAATCTCCTTCTGTTTCACAGCTCACTTTTTGTTGGACAAACTTTTGTATTTCCTCCTTAGCATGCTCTTTTGTCTCTCCAGGAAAGAATATTCTGAAGATAGCTTGGTATGGTAGTTTGAATCTTATGCCTGCTTCTCAACATTCCTTGATTAGTGGAATAAATTTACTCCTGTTCTGCCTGGTGTACAGTGAGTAATCATTTTCCACAAGCACTCTACTATCCCCCAGTTTTAGTACTATGTCCTTTTCATAGGTTCATAGGTAGGTACTAGGCTATTGGCCCTAGGGCCTATATAAGCCTAGCCAAAAAGGTACCCTGGCTTTCACCACCCAAGAAAATTATTTTCCTGTGCCCCTGTCAAGCAGAGCCACAGAAGTGATCCCTGGGGTGAATTTCCTATTTCCCATCCAATCATCAAGATTTTTCTTGAAGAGTGCTAATGAGGAGTTCTGTTTGACATAGATAGGTAGTCTGTTCCAGAGTATGGGAAGTCTCTGTGACAGCAATCTATCCCTCCAGCATATTCTGCTTATTGTGGTGACAAGGTTTAGGTCTCTAGAGTGTGTAGCTCAGAGGGATTGGGATTTCTTTAAGTGGAGCATGTTCAACAGCTCTCGGTTTGACATAGCTGTGTATTTTATGCAGAGATTTCCTCTGAGTAGGCGATATGCGATGGAGTAAAGCTGGAGTTTTTTGAGACGGTCTGTGTAGGGCATCTGTTTGAGGCCAGTAATACTCTTTGTGAGTTATTTCTGTGGCCTTTCCAGTTGTTGTAGATATCTTGTGAGGTACATACCAAAAGGGGTGTTGTACTCTATAATGGATCTAATGAGTAATGAGTAGAGGGGAGCAATGACCCCTTTTTTTTCTGGATGAGAAACCTTTTGTGATGAGGTGTGACATGTAGAAGGATTTCCTGACCACTCTGGCGATGTGATTATCAAAGGAGAGACAACTGTCCACCGGTGTCCCAAGGTTTCTTATCACACTTTCAGTGTTAAGTAGACAACCACCTATGTGGTAGTTCATGGGTACAGAGTTTTTACCAAAGGGGATGACAATGCATTTTTTGGCATTGAGCTTGAGGCCATGGCTTTGACACCAGGCATCTGTCTCAGTGAGACCCTTTTGTAGGATGTCCACATGGTTAGGAGTTTCTATTATGGCTCCTAGATTGCAGTCATCTGTGAACTTAGTTAGCCAAAGACCTTCTGTATTAGCCTGTACTTCAGAGAAGTAGATACCAAACAGGAGAGGACCCAGGACTGAACCCTGTGGTACTCCACTTGTCACTGTTCTGAAGTCGGATTTGGAGTCTGCTACTTTCACAGTGTGGGTTCTGTCAGTAAGCCAGTTGGCAACCCATCTTGTGACATAGGGATTTATATCTAGTTTAGTGAGTTTATCTATAATTCCAAAGTGGGGGATGGTGTCAAAAGCCTTGGCGAGATCTAGACAGGCTGTGTGAACCACCTTAGCCTCATCTATGGCTTTTGTGACTGCTTCAAAGAAGTCTATGAGGTTTAGGAGACATGATCTGCCTTTTACAAACCCGAACTGTGTGGGGTTCAGAGTTTGGAGATTACCAGTGTCTTTGTTTATGAGTTCCATGATGATATGTTCCATGGCCTTGCAGACCAGGCTCGTCAGGCTAATGGGGCAGTAGTTCCCGGGGTCTGTCATGGCTCCCCCTTTATGGAGTGGGATAACTGTCACAGTGCACCATTCATTGGGCACAAAGCCTGAGATGAGGCTATGATTGAACATGGTACTTAGGTGGGGTGCCAGTTCATTCTGTAGTTCATGTAGAATGCAGCCTGGGATGTTGTCAGGTCCCATGGATGCTGTGTTCTTGGCTTTGGAGAGTGAGGTTTTTACCTGTGCAGCTGTGATTACAGGAACTTTGCATTTTTCTGGTATAGAGATGGGCCCTTTAGGGGGTGATGGGGGGGATGGCCAGGATGTTGGCAATATCAGTTGGTTCTGTATATTTAGTGTCATTGTGCTGTAACTCAGAGCAGATTTGAGTGTTGCCATTGAGATTCTTGACATAGCTATAGAATGCTTTGTGGTTGTGTTTAGAATCAGTGGTGATTTTTTTTCATAACTAGCTTTGGAGGATTTTATGAGGGGTCTCAGCTTCTGACTGAGGCTGACCAGGGAGTTCCTCCAATCGTGGGATTTTACTCTTTTTTGCAACAGTTTCTTCTGTTGTAGAGTTTGTTTATGGCAGAAGACCACCAGATTGGCTTCCTTTTTTTGGAGGATAGCTTCTTGGTTCTGTTAGGGATGGCATGATTCATGCACTCATGTAAGTGCTTATAAAGTGTATTTGTGTAGTATTCAGCAGTTGTACCTCTGTTGTCCATCTGCATGGGTGTCATGAAGTTTGCCACTTCTGTCTTAGGAGGCGTGAAGTTGGCTTTGGGAAATTTTTTACGGTTGTTTCCCTAACGGGTTGGGGAGGGGTGTGGGATGAGGATGTCTAGGGTGATTAGCTTGTGGTCGGATCTGACCATTGAGAAATTGACCTCTGGTGTGGAACACTGTTCACCCATGTTGATAATGACCAGATCTAGGATATTGCTGCCCCTGGTTTTGTCAGAATCAACTTCTGCTAGTTGGATTGCATGTTTACTACTAAAGGTCTAGGCTGCTTTCTCATGGCCAGATTTGAAGCATACATATGATGTGCAATTTCAATTAACAACTCCTGTTCTGGAATACAGTCCAGGTTCTCCAGTTTCTTATTTGTGCTTTCATAAAAATAATACAGTCTGTTCCCTCCAACTTCTCTGGTACAGCAGAAAATCTCAAGTTTTCCCTACATGCTCTGTCCTATAATTCTATTTTTTTTTAAACATCTCTTCTTTAACGTTCTCATATTCAGCCTTTTCTTCTTTTTGACCTCTGATATTTGCAGTTTTATCACCTCATCTGAATATTTGTTTAAAGCTTCTTCCATTTTTTCAAGCCTTTTCTTATTTGAGTTGATATGCTCCGTCACTGTTTTGTTTATTTTAATCAGCTCCGAATTCATTTGACTTATTTTTCCCTCTAGGTTACTGTAATTCATGTCTTGCCCCAAAGCTGGACCTAGCACTGCTTTTTGCTGAACAGCTGCAGAATTCTTCCCCATTAGTGTTTTTTCCTCACCTTTTGTGAATGATTTTCTTTCAGGTTTTCTGAATTTCTTTTTTGCTGGTATCTAGGCAGTGCACTTGCTAGTCAGTTACTCAAATTTACCCATAAATATGAGTTTACTGATTCTTCTGAGTTTGTTTTTACACTGGGAGAGCTGAAATTAAGCTATTACTCAATGTGCAGCCATCTTGGAAGTCCAACTCTGGTACTATCTTGACAGAACTAAATCTTTCAGATCTTCAGATCAATTTTTCATTTCTTGTGGAGGTAAGAAGAAGGGAAAACCTGTGTGAAAGCACAACATTTAAAAGTATTCCAGGCTGGATTAAGGCCCACTCTACAAGGGCCTTGGCTTCATCTTTGGCTTTTTGGAAAGTGTTGGATTCTAGAAGTATTCTAGAACAGTAGCTTGGTCCTCTGTACATACTTTTGCAAAGCACTATAAGCATAATTCCTTCTCTAGGTCTACATCAGACCTTGCTAGAACTACTCTCCAGGGGTTCTCATACTCTTCTTCTTCCACTTCCCAAATGTAGTAAGCTAGGGTAATCTACTCATGTAGCTAAAGCTGCTGCAGCAGTGGGTAGTATGATAAACACAGAACAATTGTTTTAGTAAACTTACCATAACAGTAAATGTTTGAATCTGACAAAAGTGCCATTTTCCACTGCAGAAAGACTCCTGTTACAGAGTTCTACTGTTTGTACTTCATGTAGTACTTAAAACTTTCCAGAAACGGATGGACAATGGTCTTTAGATCCTATACTGGGTATGCATCAGCTATCTGTATGATGGAGTCATATTTTCTGAAGACCGGTTTACTTTATTTGTTTAGGTATGCTAGGAGGAGTCTGTAACATTAGCTGTTGGGTCTTTGTGTCCATATGATGCTACAGCAGTTTGGTGCATCCTGGTTTAGTAGTAAATATGTCCCAGCTCCAGTTGTGCTGCTGGTATTTCCTGAACCTTGGCAGGAAAGCACTACTTCATCTACTGAGATGTCATGCTGAACATCACTGGCTTCTACCTCCAGCTAACATTTTGATTTCTTGAGTAACCGACTGCAAATATTGAGTACCAGTGCCCCTCTATTATAGTAGGGCTTCATCATATTAGCTTAGAAATATCTGAGTTTTTGCCTACTGCCTGGCAACTATATGATATAGTAAATATTTGCCTTTCTTATAATAGTAACAGGACCCTCCCATTCTACATACAACTTATTATGTCCACTAGGAATAAGCGCCATCATCTTTTATCTAACTGCTTTCTCTTTAGCATTAGCTGTCCAGTCATGCTAAACCTTTTTCTGGTGTTTTCCTTGTGCAATGTGTTCCTGTGTCATCTTCATTGGCTGTTTAAGCCTGGTACTGAAATTTGGGATACAGTCCACAACAGACTTCTTTAGGGATTTACACTAAAACCTCTACTTGGCATAAATTAAATCATGGGGAGATACATCCTGTGACTATAAAAGAGCTGAAATAGTAAAACACCAGTGGATTCTTGTGGCATTGTCTGTATGCAGAGGGGAGACAGGGCAGGTATTTGTCCCACTCTGACTTAATCTGGTCTGCAAATGCTCTCAATGCTCCCTGCATGGTCTTAAGATTAGAGTTAAAACTGTCTACAGGCCAATTGTATGTTAGAAAAAGGGGGTAGTTTGTATCTGCTTTATTCTTCTACACTTCCGCAAATACATCAGAATCTTTAACAAGAAATTAAAGACGATCTCACAGAATTTTTGAAAGAAAGCCCAACCTTTTGAAAACTTCTAACAGCGTTTGCCACCTTTTCTGCATCAACAGACTGCAGAGGCACTTTCTCAGAGTACCTAATAGCATTGTCTTCCACTGCTAAGGTACATCTCTTACCGGTGGTGCTTGGGGCACTCAGAAGCTCATGGCTACCCTTTGAAATGGTTCCTACATAACAAGCAAAGGCAGCAAAACAGATCTGCTTATGTATGTTTTTCTGCTAAATATAGGATAACATTGATAAAGGTTGTCACCAGGTATTCAATTCACAAAATAAATTTACTAGAAAAATGTTTATTGTGTTTTCATCCTGTGCAAGGACTTCATCAGAATAAAACCACCCCATCCTTTCAATTCCTTTTAAATGCAATACTAGCTTCTTAAGAACAACTAAGAATAATAAGTCACATGAATCAAACAATAACATTTTAAACTATGCCTGAAATAGGCATAGCAGTAAACAATAAGTTAACACAAATACATACTAAGACCTTTTGCTTTAAATAGAAATCACTTGTACTTAAAAAAGTATAAATTAATAAAAATGCATATATAAAATCATTTTTGGTGGCACTGGAGGTTGGTGGTTTTCCAGACTACACACAGCTATTGATTCACTTGATAACATCTCTACCTCTCCAATTAATAATGGGAGAAACGACTTGGAAAAGATGGCAACAGAAGTATCAGTTTTAAAAGGAGAATTAACAAAATTAATTGAATTATTTTTGCAATATTCTCAATCCAACAAAGAAAACTATATTTCTCAGCACTCCTCTATTCCTGTGACTCAATTTCCGGTTGAACAACATTCGAGTGGCCAGGAGGCTGCAGTGATCAGTAACAGAGGTTCTGTTTTTGTGGACTTAGTAATTTCTTCCTCAAGTTAAATGGGATGTTCTTATGCCATTCATTTTTAAATTTGTAGAACATTCCAGGAGCAATGCCCTAAAAGGAGAATTGAGAAATTGTCAGGAGGTATTCAAGCACACTCCAACAGGGTAACATCCAACAAAGAACGGACTAGTTTCCTGGCAGTCTGAATGGAGCTGAGACCTCAGGTACTGTTAATTTTCATGCTACAGCAGCCTACAATTTTAAAACTTTAGTAGAGAAAGCATTTCATTTTGATTTAAATGTTAACCACCCCGCAGACCAAGTGAAAACTCAACATTTTTAAAATAGAACCTTGAAAGACATGATATTTGATTTTGAAAAAAGTTGGTTAAATCAAAGACTTTGCAGTAGGACAATGGTTATTTGAGGGAATGTTTAATGCACAAAAGTGTGCCACCAAGACTGGGAGTTTCCAGGTTCACTTTTGGGATTTATCATGATGAAACTATTTACACTAAATTTACTGAAATGTTTGACCATCATGGTCTGGAATTAATCGAATTGTTAATTAAAACAATAAGAAAAGTATTATATCTTTGTTAAAAGAAGTTGAGAGCTTAAATGTGGAAATTCAGGAAAGGTAGATAAAAAGTATAATTGGTCTTTAATAAAACAAACAAAAAAAAACAGAAAAAAAACATTTTAGGGACATAGAGCAGTAGCAGAAGAAAACAGTGTATCCTGATGTTAAGGGGAAAGCGGCTAATAAAGTACAAATAAAACAAAGGGCACTTCTAATAGACTTCAAGAGTGTGGACATTTTAATTAAGGGAGAGAGATTTCATTCCAGGTTTAGATAGGATGGAAGAAGCAGCTGCTGATGCACTGAACACCTTTGAACAGGGGGATTTTCCCATATTTCGGAGAACAGAGCGGCTAGTGAGCAGATCCAAACAGGAGAGGGACTTAGGCCCCAATTACAAAAAGGGCTTTATACATTATAACGGGGAGAAATATTACAGGGTGGGGGGAGAGAAGAAGAGGCATTAATCACAGTTAAAATATTTTTAAATACAAGGTTATAACATTTTTAATTGCACTCATTTACCTATCTTGAAAGAACATTTTAACCTGTTTAAGAAGGGTTTTAAATTTGTCCCATCACAAGGTTTTGATGTTGCTGACTGCCTAACTGAATTTAAACTTTTTACATGAAAATTAAATTTGGAAATATTTTTCCATGAAAAAAGGGGTGACCAGATTGAGACAGAAAACAACATTTCTGGGATTTTTCAGGTTAAAAAGAAAAGCGCCTTCAACCCCCAACTACACTCCCTTGTTAGTGTCTTTGAGAAAGCTGTTATGGATATTTACTTATTAGAAAAGGAAAGAAAAAACATAATTATTTAGTAATTCAACTAAGGAGGAGAGGAGTTTACTTCATGATTTACAGAAAGATGTATCTATACACATCATGAAGCCTGACAATCGAGGCAGAATGGTTTTATTTAACTCCATGGATTATTCCAGTGTTATGCTGAAAATTTTACACAATGTAAATACGTATGTACCGATGTCTAAAAATGATGTCAATATAGCATACCATTGAACTGACCTTTTATTAGAAGACTATTTTATTAGTGGTAGGATTGATGGGGAGACTCACAATTTTTTGAAAATTACAAGGCCCCTCATCTCACCATTTTTGGGATCCCTAAAGTCCACAAGGATCCAAATTCTCCCCTGTTTAGACCGATAGTTGTGGTCCATGGTTTGAAAACATGCCAACTAGCAATATTAGTGGATAGGTGGCTTTAACCAGTTTACAATACAATTTCACACCTTGCAAAGGATTCATGAAATTTTTTAGGTTGATTATAGAACAATTTATGGAAGATTAATATGGTATTATTAAGAATTGATGTTATAGATTTGTTTTCTGTTATCCCAAACGATGAAGGATTAGAAATGTTTCAAAACAGTTTGATGGAATATAAAGTCTTGTCCACTGATAAATTAAACTTTATGTGGAGTTGACCTCTCTGGTACTTAACAATAATTTTATATTTTCTGAAGGAGAGTTATTCAGACAAATAAAAGGGGTGGCTATGGGTGCTGCTTGTGCCCAGGTGTATGCTATTTTGGTGCTGTTAGACTAGGAAAGATCATATGTGTTCAACAATGAATTTTTCAAATACATTAATCTGTACCTCAGGTTCCTGGATGACATATTTATTCTTTGGGAGGGGCCTGTAGTATTGATTAATGATTTTATGGTATATCTGAATAACACCGCAGAGTTCTTAAAGTTTGCCTCACACTTTGACAGGACCAGTTATAACTATATGGATACCTTGATTGCCCTGGATGATGATGGTTTTAACTCCAGCATTTTTAGGAAACCTTTAATAACATGCATCTGTACTTTTCAAGTTGCCACCCATTTTTTTTTTAGAAAAAAATTTAGTTAAAGGTCAACGTATTAGAGTGGCAAGGATGATCTCTAGTAAAGATGATCTGGTTTGTGAGCTGGAAGTTGTTTCCAGAATATTTATTTCTAGGGTTAGCCAAATTAATTAGTTCATGATATTGTGGTGGAGGTTTTATTAGAATGGGGGAAGAAAATTCAAACCCCGATTAGGTGAGGGAGTTCCAAATAAGGACAAGGCGCAGTTTCCAGGTTAAGACTCCTCCTTGAATAAGTTTGAATGTGCTATGGTTTTAGAATATAATAAATGTAGTAAAGATGTCAAATGAATAGTGAATAATAATTAGAATATTTTTAAGGCAGAACTGGATATTTCCAATCTGATGGGAAGGGAACCTTATTTCATATACAAAACCACATGTAATATCAAAAATATGACTGAAACAGACCAGAATTTCGATAGGCAGTTTGGACGGATATCAAAGTGTGGGTTTTGCAAACAATGTTCATATGTTCTTGAAGAAGAAACTTTGAATCTTGAAAAAGGTGCAGGAACCATGGTACCAGGGACGGCCTTTGGTGAAATGGTGCCCTAGGCAAAATGGCTCCACAGAGCCCCCTCACACCACTCAGTGCCCCCATCCTGGTCTACCTACACCATCCAGATTAATGGAAAAGCTCCCCTGCTAGAACGGCTCCCTAGGCAGCTGCCTAGTTGGCCTATGCCTAAGGCCGGCTATGCATGGTACACTTTTAGAAGGGAAACTGTCAAACTAAGGGAGTTGCTTATTTAGGAAAGTGCTCAGCCTACCCTGCATTTTATGTAGGGAAGACAGAAAGAAGATTGTGTAAAAGAATTTATGAGCACAATTATAATATAAGGAATAAGAATGACAACAATGCACAGTACAAACACTGTGTAAGTTGTATGCAGTTTGGCAGATTTCACTATGGGATTCTTGAGAAAGTAACACCCAGTGCCAAGGGGGGGGGAGTGGCAAAATAGGCTTGAGCACAAAGACCCCTTCCAAAAGAAGTCTATCACCATTTGACATCTTTCGTTGCCACTCAGGTCCTCAGAAACCACATGCAAACAAAACCAAGTCAACACCATCCACTACACAAAAAAATACACATCACAGGGCCTCCACAAGCAAGCCATTAAGCCGAACCACACATTCAAACATCTTGGCCATAGGAGACTCTATTGTGAGATACAGGGACGATCCCCCACCAGGTTGGATAAACAGAGTGTTACAGTCAGTTGCCTGTCAGGGGCCAGGATTCACCAGATCATGCAGGCAGTCAGTTCACTTCACCACAAGTACCACTGTACATACCTCCCTGAATTATATGAAGAGAAACATGATGGACCTCTCAGAATATGTGTCAAAGGCTGGTATTTACCTCACATTGAGCAACATTCTACCCTCACCAAGAATGATACCGCAATACAAACAGAAAATGATTTACTTCAATAATTGGCTTAGCTACTGATCTCATTACAAGGGGAACCAGTATTTGTAGGCCTAGGATGACATGATTAGCTCACAACACTGTTTTGTCAGAGATGGTCTACACCTGCCACAGCTAGGCTTTCAAAAACTTGCCAAGACATTAGCCATCACTGCCTTTTTTAGGCACTACCAAACCAACAGACCTGCCAAAATAACAAATTCTAATGGCAAACTGAAGGTACTACTGCTCAGTGCCAGAAGTCTTAACAAGGAACTGCACTCCCTGGAAGCTCTCCTCCCTCTGGAGAATGTTGATGTCTGAGTAGTTACAGTTACGAAATTGTTCAAGGCTACAGAAAGCACCTCAGCAGTGCAAAGTTACAATGTCTATCACATATTCAGTCCAATCTCTGAAAAGAAAAAAACAAAAAACAAAAGAAGGAGGTGTTTTCCATTTATATAAAAAAATCACACCTCTAGATTGGTCAAGCAGGATGACTCACTTCAGCTACTCCATGTCCAGCTGACCATAGGCAAAATCACCCAGAATATCATTGATAGTTTCAAGTCTCCAGCCATAAATCATGAAAGCCACTCCACATGCCTGAAGTTACTAGAATCACTTGCTATTCAGCCCAACACACTACTCGTGTATGATTTTAACTAACCCACCATAAACTAGAAAGCATACATGACTACTAACATGCAAGCTTAGAGATTCCTGGACTTTGTCAATGCAAATGCTCTGGAACAGCTGGTCTGCACTCCCACTAGGGGCTCAAATATGCTTGACAGAGTAGTCACAAACATTGAGGAGTGTTGCACTCCCCCAATGTAATGTTCTTATTGGTAAGATCGGATCATAAATTGGTCTTCTTTGAAATAAATTTAACAATACTACCCCCATCAAACCCTAAAAGCCCTAAATAATTTTTCCAAGGCAACAAGTGTCCTATCAGTGAACTATATGGCTATTCATCTGGTGATGTAGAGTATTAAATATAGCATAGGTAATTTTTAGGCTCCCTCTAACCCCCCCCCCCCAAAAAAAAAAACACATGAAGGCCTATGCAGAAGTATACACAAATGCCCTGTACAACCACATAAACAACAGCATAGAAATGGCAGCACCTGACCGAACTAAACCCAGGTCTAGCCGGAAAAACAAGCCGCCGCTGGCATAAATAGACTATAAAACAGAAGGAAGAAATTCCTATCTAGAAGTAAGTGGGAGGGTGCACAGCAGAGGAAAAATCCCTCAGTCTCAACAGACAAATCAGGGAACTAATCAAGTCTTTGAAAGCTAAATATGAGACTAAAATAGCCTTCCAAGCAATGGATAACTACAAAGCATTTTTTAGTTACATCTGAAATCTTAAGGGAAGCACTCAACAATTTGCTGAATTGGCTGTAGAAGGCACTACCTAGACTCAGCCAGAAGAAATGGCAAACCTCCTGGCCGATGCATTCAGTTCATATTTTACCCCTTCATTACCTCTAGTCACACCCATAAAATACTCCCTTACCACTCCTTTGCCTGTTATCACAAAAGAACATTTTGCTGTCTAAAGCTAGAAACACGGCATCAATTAGCACAGACAAAATCCTAGGGCGCCTGCTAAATAGCTTGAAATATGACCTGGAAGACCCCCTTGGATCTGCATTTAACCACAGTCTCCAGACAGGCTTTGTCCTGGTAGAGTGGAGGACAGCAACAGTCATTCCTCTGCACAAGGAGGGATCATCTACTGACCCAGAAAACTACTGACTTATAAGTTTGACTAGGCTCATATGCAAGGCTAGGGAAAGGATAATCATGGACCTGATTGACAATAATATAGGGAATATCCAGACTCTAGACTCAGCTCAGTTCAGCTTCATCAAGGGAAGGTTCTGCCTGTAGACTTCTTTGAGAAGGTCACCAAGATCAATGATGAAGGTAAAAGAGTCCATATTGTCTACTTTGACCTGACCAAGGCATTTCACACAATACCCCACTCTGGTATTATAAATAAATTCACATGCCAGACTGCCAGATGATATGAAGTATTGTATATTTCTAGTCCTTAGTTCAAGTTATAGAATTGTATGATATTTCCCAGAATAATAGAAAAAGCTAAGCTCTTGATGAAGATCCCCATTTTAAAACTTATGCTACATCCTGCACAGTATTGGTAAAGCAGTTTGCGCTGAACACATAGAATCCCTTGTGGCTAATAGCCATGATGAATTCCATTTAGCAGGCAGAAGGGTTGTACTAAGTGTTTCAAATATGATGCACTCATTATATAATGGTGAATGCAACATAACTGAAGAAACAGGTAATCTCAATGGTGGGACTGCCTGGCAAAATATCTGTCCTTCTGCCCAGGTCCATGAAAACCTCAGCACTAAAGTAAAGAGTTATATATACTTCAGCCGGGGTTTACAGACACAACTCATTAGGTCTTTTATTTGCATGTTGCTTGACTTCCATGCTGTCATGTGCTAGGTGCAGGACTGTGGAGGAACAAAAGCAGTGGGAATTCCAAGAAACACTTTTAGCCTCATACCTTTACTATGGTACAATTATCCATTCCAGACTTGATAAAGTTGCTAAAGAAGCATAAATATTCAGTGGTAATAAAAGGTTTATTTTTTATTTGGCAGTTTGGGTGAGCAGCCTCAGTTACTTGAATTTATGATTTATGCAGAATTGTATCACATCACCAGCAGTAACTATGGTTTGCTTACTCTCTTAATTTGGCTTATATTGCAGACTTAAGAACAGTTTCTTTGGCCTTGTGTAAATTGTTTCCTTACTGCCTTTAATCTTGCAAAAATGAATCAGTTATGCATTTAGTATTCCTGGTGGCACGGCTAGCCACCCGGTGGTGTAAATCTTGGCTGTAGATGTTTGTCACTGTTGAAGTGACACCCTGGCCCCATATGCAAAAAATGGGAAATAAGGTTTATGGATGGGGCTGGACTCTTAGTTTCACCCTATCTTTTCTTCTACAATGCAATAACATCTCCATGCTCTACTCTTCCTGGACTGCCCAGTGTCTCCATCTGTGCTTACTACTTTCCCACATTCTTAGCTTCCTTTATTTTAGGTCATCTGATAAGACCACATTCAACTCATTTTTACTTGCATTGTTTCTTGTGCTTGCCATGTAGTTTTGTGATATTTCCTAGAACTTTTGTTCTACCAGTGAATTGCTTAGGACTTTGCATTGAGTTTGAGCTGACATATGTCTTACAGTTTTTCCATTTTTACTTTGTCCATAGTCCCACATGAAGCCTGCTGCAGGCATTATTAATTTATTTGTTTATTTAACATTTGTTAATTGGGAAAGTCCGACAAGGAACAAAGCCAATTTTCAGCAGAGGCCCGGGGAGAAATGCTCCAGATGCATGTCTTTGTAACATGGTAGGAAACCAAAGCACTTGGAGGAAACCCACATGAATGCAGGGAGGACATGCAGGCTCCACATAGAAGCCACCCCAGCTGAGAATCAAACCAGAGAACCTCTTGCTGTGAGGGGACAACACTACCACTGCACCACTACGCTGTCCGTTTGTGTCACATGCAAAAATGGCCTCCCTTTTTTCCATCTTTTTGTAATATCAGTTATACAGACATTAAAGCACATTGTATGTAGTAGTAAACACTGTAATACCTGACTAGTAATGCAGATTTTTTTAAGATATGCTCATGCTTGCTATTACTGTGTGTTTCATTGTGCAACCAGTGTTTTCTCCAGATTGTCATTCTTAGACTTATTCTATTACTTTCCATCTAATTTAGTTTGCTAAATGTTTGTGTGGTACTATGTCATATACCTTGCCTATTTGTAGGTATTCCATGCCCTGAGATCCTTTTTAGCTGACTAACTTGCTTATTTAGTCAAAGATTGTTTAGATCTATCTGGCATTGCAGTTCTACTCTGCATCCATTGCTACATCAACTCTGTGCTCAACAACCATCCATATATGCAAAAAAACTTTCTTTTAGAAGTGGTCATATCAATTTTAGCTCTATTAATGTTCAACTGACAAGCTGGTAGTTTCCATTTTGTATACTGCTCTTACTGTTTAGAGTGAGTCTATCATTTACTCTGTTGTAGTCTATAAGTACAGTACTTTTTCTCATGATTTGTTAAAACCAATAGCCACCAGGTTCATTAGTTACTCCCTTTATTGTTAGTGAATTATGCATTCCATCATATTGTCTAAGTTTAGTTGCAAGAATTTTTTAATACCCTGTCTTCATAAAGAACAAGGTACTGACATACCATTTTCAGTTCTCTATTGAATGGCTTTGATTCATCTCTACTTTAAAGAATATTAATTAACTTCTGCTAATATATGCTGTATTTTCACTTTTATGCATACTGATCTGAAACATTCTTGCAGCAATCTACTGTTATGAATACTGATTTGATGCATTAATGCAGTATTCTTACTGTTATGAGAATATTGCAGTATTTTCACTGTTATGTGTATTAATTTGAGGTATTCATGCAGTATTTTCATTATTATAAATCTCAATTTGAATTGTTCAAACAGTATTTTCACTGTGAGGTATATAGATCTGAAGTAATCATACAGTATTCCCACTGCTATGAATACTTATCTAAAGAATTTGTGCAGTATTCTCACTGTTATATACACAGAAATTAAGTATTTGTGCAGTATTCCCACTGTTGCAATTACTTATCTGAAGTATTTGTTCAGTATTCTCACAGTTATGCATACCGATCTGAAGTATTCATGCATTATTCTTATTATGACTTGTAATGCATATTTGTACAACAGCCTTGTTTTCTCTTTATTTGCCCATCTATCTTCCACTATATTAAACCTCTGCATTCCAATATTTGTCTTTCTTTGCTCCCTCATGTACTTCAAAAACTTTTAAAATATGTTTTGCTATTTCCTTAGTTTGTTCCTTTACAGTTCTTCCCTTTCTCTGCATTAACCAAAATGGCTATCTGTTTGGTTTCTTCTGCATTACCTTATACTTACTTACTGTGTACATTTCTCTGTAACATTTGTTTCCACCTCTCTAGAGAACAATATACATTTTTCTACTTACCTTTCAAATTACATGTTTATCACACATCTTTTTACTGCTTCTATTACAAAACTTTTACTGTACCTTAGCGTTTTCCAAAATGGCTACATGGAGATATTTCCTTCATGTTTCCCCATTTTGTCATACTCAGCATTTCTGTAACTCTCCATCTCCATTTCTGATTGACGTGATTTTGCATCTCAGTTTGGTGTGAGACACATTTTAACAGTAACTGGCTTATGGAAATAGTTTTCTGTTTCCTAACCTGATATCCTTACTATCCCCATGTAAGGATATCAAAACTAAGACTGCTTCTTTCTTCTTCAGTTTCAGTTCTAGATGTCCTGAAGAATGTCCCCTGCAGGCATCAGTAATATCTGTACTATAGGTTCTAACATTAACCAAGGTGTTTTGGCTACCATCTATCATATTTAGCTTCCCTATCTACAGCAATGCTGCTATGAAGTAAATGAACAGCTGAGTTAGGCATACCCTACCCCAAGTTCAGCCTTGATATATCCCCCATCAGTTAGTTACAAAAACATGGATCCTAATTTCTGCGATGCCACAAAAATGGTGACATGTGAGGGCTAGTTCTAACACCTCTTTATGGGTTTACAGATGCCAAGTCCTAAAATGGCTGTATTCAGATGCTGTTTGAAAAATACATAGATTCAGCATGGTGACCATTTTAACTGGTTTGTAGTTTGTAATGATACACACACATGCACACACAAGTGCACTGATGCTGTGTTTCTACCAAATTGCATAGATCTCAAGTTGATTGAATGTTTGAAAAACAGTGTTTCTAGATGCACACATTTTTTATTTTCTGCTTTTAATTGTTCAGTTCTACAATGTTGATGCCTTTGCTGGAGGCACACTGTGAAAGAAATGGTGTCTGGGCTGCACTCAGTGTTATCTGATAATGAAAGATGTACAGAAAAGTGCCAGAAATTAGAGAAGCATTTAAAGAGCCCATACTTTGGGGATAAACGGAAGGTGGCAGAGATTACAAACATGCTTCTCTATTCTTACAGATAACTATAAAAGAACCAGATGTTTGGCAATGATATGTCACTCTTTGGCAAGAGGTTTAAGTAAAAACAAAACTGCTGAGACCAAGACTGGCACTTGTGGGAGAATAAAGTATGGATTATAAAGAAGGCAGTTGGCAAATATATTGAAAGGAAGTAACAACTCCATCAAAGTTTAGATAACCATATTTTGGAAATAGAATAATTGAAATGATATCAGTATGCTACATTAAGTCGTAATGCCGAACTGTTATTCTGTCTGATTATAGGACATGGGTACCAAGGGCATTGAAATGCAGCATAAAATACTTTAAATTATTAGTAATTTACAGGTAAGGTTATAGAACATCTAACCATATTATGCTATGAAGGAAAACCCAAAATAATGCACTTTCAAATAGAGGCAACACAGGATATTCAAATAATATGAAGCAGTCCTGTGGTAAGCAAATATGCTGAGAGGAAATATCTGGCATTTACATTTAAGTTTGCACTGAAAGTGCTTGATCTACTATGGAGACCACTGGATTGGAGACAAAAGTTTAGCTTTTCAAAACAAGGCGTTTGAATGGTGTTAATAGGCTAGTAAAATTACATTGTAGCTGAACAGGTCTATGTGTGTGACATATCTCAGGATTTAATCCCTCCTCCAAACTTTCAAATGTAGCAGCTAAGCTGTGAGCGTAACTGTGTGTGTGTGTGTCTTGACTGACTCACAGCAACACACACACACACACACACACACACACACACACACACACACACACACACACACACACATATTTACATATAAACACACACACATTATAAATATGCACACACACATTATAAATATACACATACATATACATATGCATATACATGTATACACACACACACACACACACACACATATATATATATATATATATATATATATATATATATATATATTCTTTCAGGTTGGCAGGAAATGTCTGCTACAATAAGTTTAAGTGACCTCCTGTGGTGTGTTTCAGGCTCAATTTTTTTTACAATTTAATGCACACCCAGTGTCCCTTGCATACATTTTTTTTTTGCACTTTACAAAGGGAAAGACCAGAATTATGCAAGCATTTGTTGTTAATGTTAAACTACAGTAAAGAAAAGGACAAAAGCTATGACTGCCAGGTATAATTTGTTGCTGAGAAGGCAATTCATGTGCTTTATGGGAGAATTGCAGTCTATATAATTTTGTACTTTGTACTATACTGCCATCTAGAGTCTAAAGAAAACACACCTGAGGAGAAATAATTTCTAGCTGATACTAAATAAACATAGGAAGAAATTTATGAATATTAGATGAAGACACAATACAATATAATTAATATGTACAAGCAGCTGTACCTAGTTTTCTGTAAGTCATGAATTATCCATTTAGTGAAAGAAAAATGCTACACATGCATCTTGAATATTTAAAGTTATGTGTGAGAAAATTGTAATAAATTGGATTAACTAATGTCTGTACAATGGTTTAAATTATATGAAAATCCAATAGGTTGGTTTCAGTACAGGCACTCTTGTCTCTGTACAATGACAGCCACACTGTTTCCATTAGACAGTAATGCTACACTACTAAATGTTCATCTTAAATATTGCTGAATAAAAATGAAAAAGTATATGTGTCTGTGTGCGTGTGTGTGTGTGTGTGTGTGTGTGTGTGTGTGTGTGTGTGTGTGTGTGTATAGTGGGGTTTGAGGAGAAGGTGAAATAATACAGCAGTGATGCAAAGGCAGCCTGTGCTTAAAATTTTGACTACCAATAAGCCAAACATTTTGGGATCAGAAAAAAATGTGTCAGCACTAAAGGTGACAAGCATGACAGCACAGTATAAAACTAGTAGCTGTGTTTGAATAGGAGTTTATATAAAGTGGAGTAGCCCCCTGGAACAAGTGATCAGAACAAGTGAAGTAGGTAGAATTAAAACAATGTGTGATAGATACATAAATATTTGCAGAAACGGAAACAAACAAGGAGTTAGAACAGGTAACATTTGATACTGACAGGTGAGAAACAGAGGGCTGGGGCAGATAATTTTGGCTAAGGTTCTGTATCAGTGAGCGAATGAAATGTACCACGTATGATGAAATGAATATTTATCAGCACATGTCTTATTATGTAACTTGAATGTGTAGAACAATGACCATGCATTTGTGCTGAACAACATTTGCAAGGATATAGCAAAAAGCACTTGTTTATGTGAAGTCAAGTGACACCTAATCTCTTAGTGCATACATCATTGTAATAACTTTTATGTTTTCATTCATGTGCTCATCAGTGAATAAAATAAACTTAAGCTATAGATAAGAAACTGAAAGGAAATTCATTAATAAAGCTATTTTAATACTCAAGTGTGAGACTACCACTGCTTAAATATACAGCTACATCTAGTGGATAAGCTAAGCATGACACTAAGGGAATGCTCCTGTATTCCATCACTACCATAACCTTGTAATTATGACGGAGTACTGCATTTATATGTCTTGTCTTTGTTAGTGTGCAAATGTTTACTAATTTACCATATGTAAAATGTAGTAATAGTACAGAAAATAGAAAAGAACTGAGGCTCAAACTCAGAACCTAAAGGATCTGAGATTTCTGCATGAACTTCTCGAAGGCAGAAGGCCGAGGGATGGTTGGGAGGGACATGAGAAAGAATGAAAATGGACAACACAGATACTGAGTTATGGTAAGCACATAACTTTTAAATCTAATGTTGTCCATTTTATTCTTCCTCACTGATGGGTAAGTGTCCTCAGCTATGTAACTCCGGCACAGTGGTGCAGCAGTTAACGTTGTCGCCTCACAGCAAGAGGTTCTCTGGTTCGATTCTCGGCTGGGGTGCCTTCTGTGTGGAGTTTGCATGTTCTCCCTGTGTTCGCGTGGGTTTCCTCCGGGTACTCCGGTTTCCTCCCACATTCCAAAGACATGCATTTGGAGCATTTCTCCCCGGGCCTCCGCTGAAAACAGGATCTGTGGAACCTAGTCGGGCATTCCCGGTCAACAAAGGTTAAATAAATAAATAAATAAAAATAAAAATAAAATAAAATAAACTCCTGGGCAGGCCCCCAAGGAAGGATGTGCTAGAGCACGGTCAAGCCAAAGAATGCCCTGCTCCTAGAAACAATATCCGATTTTTAATGAGAGACAAAGGTACGAGTCTTAGTCTAAGTGGCTGCAGGACAAATCTCATCAATTGAGGCCCTGGAAGAGAAGACACATGATGTAGCCATAGATCTGGTGGAATGAGCCTTTGGTAGATGAGGTAATGCAATACCTTTTTGTGAATAAACAAAGGAAATACAATCCGTAATCCATTTGGCTAAACGAATCTTTGAAACTGCCTGACTTGAATGGTTTGCTGAGAAAGTTACAAATAGCTGATCAGATTTCTTATGCTTTTTTGTCCTGTCGAGATAAAAATGTAATTGCCTGTGAGCATCTAGAAGATGCAAAATATATTCTCCTTTGTTTGAAAAATTGGGGGGAAAACTGGTAACTGAATTGATTGGTTAGTGTTTGATTCCTTGGCTATCTTAGACATAAAGGACGGATTTGTTCTTAATGATGCCCTGTCTTATAAAAATGATGTAAAGAGGTTTCACTGAAAAAGCTTGAAGTTCCGATACTCTCTTAGCAGAAGTAATCACTAACTGGAAATTGTTTTCCAGGACAGAAATTTTATGTCACAACTACCCACCAGTTCAAAGGGCATCTGGGAAAGACCTTGCAGCACTAATATGAGATCCCAAGGAGGAAAAGGATCTTTTATTGGAGGCTGAAGAAGGAAAATGTCATTCAAGAAACCCTTGCATTACCTGGAAGAAAAAAGAGAGGAAGACCCCTTTCAAAAATGAAAATTGGATGTGGCAGCCAGTTGAAGCTTAATGGAAGAGAACCTGGCTCCTACTTAAAAAAGATTACTAAGAAAAAGGAGGATAGCTGAAGTGGGAGCTGAGAAAAGATCGATATTCTCTTTGGAGGCCCAAATAGAAAATCTCTTCCACTTACTGTTGTAGACCCTTTTAGTGGAAGCCCTCTGAGAGGCCAGGATTATATCACATACAGAAGGAGCAAGGCTGGACTTTCTTATAATTACTGGAAGTGGAGAAACCATGCAGTCATCAACCTTAGGGTGTGGAGATTGGGAGGCTGGATGTGTGATGGATGGAATATGAGATTCTGTCTGAGATCCAGTATGTAAGGCAGATACTTCAGATGAGACCGAAAAAAGGGGAACCATACCTGACGAGGCCAGAAAGGGGCAATGAGGATTACTGAGCTCTTCAACCTGCTGGCTTTCTCTAGAAATTTCTGGATCAGAGGAAGCGGAGGGTAAGCATAAAGGAGATATGGGGGCCAATCATGGACTAGAGCATCCCTTGGTGACCCCCCCCTTTCAGGGGATCAGAGCAAAATACTTGCTGCAACTGAAGTTTTGGGGAGAGGAAAAGAGGTCGCAACAAGATTGGCCCCAACAGCCAAAAATCCTGTTTGCTACTGACTGATTGAGGGACCACTCATGAGGGTCAGAATAGATCTGCTGAGACTGTCTACTAGGATGTTGGTTCTCCCTGGAGTGTGTGTTGCAACTAGAAAGTGGTCTGAAGATATTGCCCATTCCCAAACTCTCATGGCCTCCCTGCACAACAGATACGAATGGGTTCCTCCTTGTTTGTTGATGTACCAGACTACTGGCATGTTGTCTGTATGAATTGCAATCATCCCAAGGGGGAGAATGTCCTGAAAGGCTTGCAGCATTAGAAGGGCTGCTCTCATCTCTAGGACATTGATGTGCAGATTGGTCTTGATTAATGACCACATGCCTTGGACCATCTTTCCTTGGTAATTCTCCCCTTCCCCACATTGGGAAGTATCCATGGTCACTTGCAGGCAGGGAAAAAGGTCTGCCTAGAAACAGAAGTTACCAAAGGAGAGAGAGCAGAGCCAGCCATTGATCTGAGGCCTCCAGACAGAACCAGACCTGAGCTGTCAAGGGCCAAAGCTCCAATCGGATGCAAAGGATCTGACAAAGTCAGACCTGAAAGCAACCCCCCAGAGTTGGTGCTGACGTCTCAGATTGGGGACCCACTCTGATCCAAAAAGCAGGGAGCAGGGCTGGTCAGATACATAGTCAGAGTTGAGAAAGGGAACTTCCTTGGATCTGACTTAGACTCTTGGAAAACCAGGGTCTTGTGTTCCCAAAACCAAGGGATGGATTGGTCCTGTCCATTATCAGCCTCAGTGAGACTTTAGGAAGACCTGGAGGAGGATACCGAGGAAGCATGGCTGGATTTAGTTGTCTGAAAGACTTTTACTGGAAGGGCTGGAGAGACTTCTTCTATTTGGAAGGTTGGTAGGTGAGTCCTTATAGCAGGATCTGAGGATTTTGGATCCAAAGTTGCTCTCCCTGGCGTAGGAGAAGCAGAAACAAGGATCAGTTCCTGATCAGAGGTCCTAGTATCTGAGATAGACTTTGATACACTGGGGCCGAAGTAATAGGATCCAAAGTAGGAGTTTTCACACTAGGATCCACAGCTAATGGATCCGAAGATTCTTTAGGATCCATTGCTTTTCTGGTCTCACATGGATCCGGGGTAGTTAGATCTGAGGGCCTGGATCTTTTCTGACATGGCTCCAAAGAGTCCCTTGAAGAATCAGAAAGGGATCTTTTGGAGCTAGTGTGCTTAGAGGGGGTTTGAGCCCCTGGGGAAGGGGATACAGGTAAAAGGCCTTTCAAAATTAATTCATTTCAGGAGTCAGCCAAGGACCAGGAGGTGAAGGCAGCACACACCAGGCACCCAGTGTCCAAATGCCCTGGTCATAGGGAATAGACGCACTTCTTGTGGACATCTGAATTTGGGATCATATGCCCACAAGGATTGCATCATTTGAATCCTGTAGGTTTGTCAGCTACTGGTAAAGGCTGAACCTAATAGAAGAAATACCACAAAAACAACCACAACAATAACAACAACAATAACAACAACAATTATAATATACTTTAGAGAATAACTCTAAGATACTATAAGTTTTTTTTTTAACAGTGAAAGAAGTGCCAACGGCATGAAAGGAAGGGAAAGAAGACTAATGCCCTCAAGATCTAATGATAGGAAGGGGAGGAAAAATAGAAAACAACTACATAAAGTATATTTATATACTTAGAGAACAATTCTTTAAAAAACTTATCTCAAACAGCTACAAGTCTAGTCCTGAGACTCCAGAACCACATCTATAAGCAAAGCGAAGAGATCTGGGGAGTTTGAGAAGGTATGCTGTATTATGGGAAGAGGGAGGAGCTTGAGACTCGGAGCCTAAGTTTGGAAAAAGTGGCCAAGTCAGATCCGATGTTAGATCTGAGACCCATCAGTGAAGAAGAATGTAAAGGACAACATCAGATCCTGATTATCAAAAAGCATCTCTATTTCTGAAACTATTAAAGTCAGTTGTATAGCCTCATAATATGCACCACATTCACAACAAATGATCATAGTGAACAGAAATACATATATAACCATGTATTATTACAGATACATACATGCATACATATATCTTACATATTAAATACATACTGTATATGTGTAATTCATGTAATACTTTAGGCTGTTTGAAAAATCATTTTCGCAGGTAGTACGTAGCCGAGTTTCTTCACCAGCACAAGGGTCTATTGCATCTATTACTGCCAAACCTTATTCCTGAAAGCGTTAGTGATGGGTACAGTAACAGTCACCGGCCTATCCTTATTCCTGCAAACTTTAGTGATGGGTACAGTTACAGTCAATGGCCTAACCTTATTCCTGAAAGCTTTAGTGCTGGGTACAGTTATGGTCATTGGCCTAACCTTATTCCTGAAAGCTTTAGTGATGGGTACAGTTACGGTCACTGGCCTAACCTTATTCCTGAAAGCTTTAGTGATGGGTACAGTTACAGTCACTGGCCTAACCTTATTCCTGAAAGCTTTAGTGATGGGTACAGTTACTTAGTACAGATGGGTACAGTTACCCCTCACTAAACACACAAAAATGTTAGTTATGGGTACAGTTACAGCCACTGGCCTAACCTTATACATGAAAACTTTAGTGATGGGTACAGTTACAGTCACTGGCCTAACCTTATTCCTGAAAACTTTAGTGATGGGTACAATTATGGTCACTGGCCTATCCTTATTCCTGAAAGCTTTAGTGATGGGTACAGTTACATTCACTGGCCTAACCTTATTCCTAAAAGCTTTAGTGATGGGTACAGTTACGGTCACTGCTACTTTGATTCCCAAATCCCACTAGGAGTTAAATTCTCTGTTTAATATCATTAAAACATTTTCTTTGAGGGACTGTGGGAGGTAATGATGACATGTTAGGCAAGACATTTTAACTGATGCAGATTGAGCTGTGTTCCACTACTTGGATGCCACATGTGGCCACATTTTAGCTTTGTTCCCAATGCCAGCAATTCCTTTGTCTACAATTGAAAAAAACAAACCTTTCTGTCATGGAGATTTCAACACATTAGCCATTCCAGTATCATGTTATTAGCTCCTTGGTTAAAGTATTAAGACTTCTTAAGAGCTTGTCCATTAAAAATCACCTCTTCAGAGGACTGGTGTGTTATTTCTTTACAGTTTCAGTACTTAAATGGTTTATGGTAAGGTATCTGGCAATTATAAATGCATAAAAGGTTACTTAATTTTCTTCTGTACCAGATAATGCAAACTCTTATGTACTGGATATGAATTGATATAAATAAGGGCTACCGTATATTCAATAACTGATCAAATAGAAGGAAGGGACAGTTATCACTGTATAACTTCAGGTAGCTCAAAATATAATGGAAATGACTGTGATTTATGAACATACTCCTGTGAGGCAGCGTAAATTTCTAATACATGTAACAGAATCTTTGTTGGCTGTTATGAGAACCAGAGTTCACATAAATTAG
The DNA here is from genome assembly GCF_019279795.1 of Protopterus annectens. NCBI lineage: Eukaryota > Metazoa > Chordata > Ceratodontiformes > Protopteridae > Protopterus > Protopterus annectens. The sequence continues at coordinate 362,807,606 of NC_056734.1, forward strand.
TACAGACATGGTGGGATTGTCTGGCATAGACAAATAGATAGCACATGAATCTGTTTGCCAACACAACCCTGTTCAAAACTGCTCCAGGGCATTTTATATATAAATATAAATTTTATACATACACACACACACACACACACACACACACACACACACACACACACACACACACACACGTGTGTGTGTGTGTATATATATATATATGTATATGTATATGTATATATATATATATATATATATATATATATATATATGTATATATATGTATACATATATATATATATATATATATATATATATATATATATATATATATATATATATGTATACATATATATATATATATATATATATGTAGAGAGAGAGTGGAGCAATTCTAACTTCTAACCTGATGCTGTATATATGTACAGCTCCTTGTGTGTATCATGGTCTGTACAGATTTTGGAACAGCGTACACACTGTCCATATATTACAGTCCTGGATGTTACAATGGTATTACATAGGGGTCAGGCAGGATAAGAAGCAGTTAGCACTTCTGAATGCTAGAAGTGTGACAACTCATGTCAGCACCCTTCCCTTGTATCCCTTATTTTTTGATGGTGCATGGCCTGAATGTGACCAAAGCCCATCAGCAATGTAAAGGTCATCAGAGAGGTCTGTATTCATATATCAAGCATGCTTCAGCCCTTACTGTAAGCACAGTATATTCGTCAAGAACGTCTTTGAATCTGATTTGTATTAATGTAGGAGATACTTGCATATACCTTAAACTATTGAATCCTGGAGCAGGGGAGGAAGGTTTAAGCATTCCATGGCACTGTGACTTCCAGCAGTCTGGGGGGAGCGGGGCAGTTCTCTCTTACAGGTGAGATGTTTAACTAAGATTTCTGACTGCTTGATCTGGTGATAGGTAGATTAGAGATACTGCAGGCAGCTTTAAACTGATGAAGTACTTCAGAAGTGGTAATTGCTGTGAGGGTATGAAAACAAAGGGCATTATCCAATAGCATTCCAATACATTTTTATTTACTGTGTTGGTCAATTATGTGTATAGTATTTATTACAGCATGTGTTTTGTGTGCCCCAGACAAAATAACTGTTGATTTGGTAGTGTTAATTGTAAATTTGTTGTCAAAAAGCCAATTCAAGTTAAGGGAGAAATCATGTTGAAAAAGTAGAAGTCGGGTCACTTGCTGTGATGACTTGTGTACTGCTGTAAAAACAATGTCTTTAGCAATGACAGATACTCTCAGGAGAACAAATAAAAGCAATTTAACAAATTGTAATTTAAAATACATTGCATGTTCTGTTGACACAGAGGGATAAAGCCTTGACTATGGCTCAGATGAATTGACTTCAGACAGTGACTGAGTCACTGGAAGAATTAGATGTGTAGAAAGAAGAACTAATGAGGCAGAGTCTGCATACCTCAGTCTGAGTTGGGGTTGGGCAGGCCATATTCAGGGTTTGTATCTGAGGTAAGATCCTCCTTCACTCCTTCCCTGGAAATCACAGATCTGTGGTTACACTTTTCTTTTTGGCACAGAATACTGAGGGGAACTCTTGAGAAATTGGTGAATACAGCCATTATTTATACTCATTGCAAACTACCATTGGCGATATTGCAGACATAGTGGGAACATGTACAGCTTAACAAAATAACCCCAATTCCATGGTGGATGACAGTTCCATTCCTACTGATGGTCTCTCACCCCTAAGAGGAATGAATGCGTCATAGTATATTTGCCTAAAAAGGGGAATGAATGGGAAGGAGCAGCATGAAGGCTTGATGGCCAATCACAGATGAGAGAGAACAATATTAATACCATGAATCACATTAATGAACCAATCAGCAGTTGAATTTCAGTGTGATGAAATTTATTATAACTCATCTAGAATGAAAAACAGTAAAGAAAAGTAACGTAAAGTGATACTGCAAACAAAAGTAGGAAAACTACATTGCTAGAACAGAGGCAAAAATCAGATCAACCCAAAAAAAATAGAAACAAAAGAAAAATCCACAGACACCCTCTATTCCTCAAGTTAAGACACCATCTTACATACTGTTGATAGTACCTCACCATCATTTTATGAAAGTAATATGTATGTTTGGACAGCAAAAAAGTTGATAAATATTTTTCCATCTCTAATACAGAAACATATTCACATTCATAATTCAAAAATAGAAACATTTTAGTGAAAACATATTCACTGCATGGGTAAAATGGACAATTGCATGCTAGTTGAAAAAAATACTTTTTTCGCTTGGATCTTCTTTTTCAGACCCCACACACTCTTTCCTGTCCCAAAGTAAGACCTAGAAACTTCAGTTTAATATCCATACATATTAACTTGTTAACAATGCTGAAGGTAATGATGTTCAACTCCCAGAATGAAAGGTGATACCAGTATAAAGTGCATGTTTATATTACACAAAGTATTTTATGGAAATATACAAGATCTCATATGAAAATTACAGAAAAGAAATGAATAACCAATGGAGGGAAGTGCTGGTGTTATTCGTATAATTCTGTTAACCTTAATACTAAACATAAATCCCACATTTGCAGTTAACTCTACATTAATTCTCGCGCTCTCCTTACCACATGACTATTGCTCCAGTAGTCCCTTGCTCTTCCTTCTTCTCCAAAGCTCCCATTCACTTTCTTTACACATTCATCTTGTATACTTTATATCAGCTCTAACTCCTGCCTCTCTGTATAACTCACTTCATTTTTTCCTTCTCCTTTTTGCTTCATGTAACCCTCACTAACTCTTGTTTCCGTCACATATTCCTATGCATCTCTCATATGTACATGAAAATGTTTGGACAGAGTATAATACTCAGATATATTATTGTAAATATACGTGTGTGTGTGTGTGTGTGTGTGTGTGTGTGTGTGTGTATATGTATATATATATATATATATATATATATATATATATATATATATATATATACACACACACACACAAACTATACTTTGTTACTTATTTTCATTTTTTTTAAACTGTGTACATTGCTCTTTGCTTAATGTATTGTCTCATTACATGGAGCTTTTCTCCCCAGACCCCTACTGAAAATGGACATCATCTGCCCAGTCTGACCATCGCAGTCAACAAAAGAAAATAAATCAAATAGGTGGATGTTTTTGAATACTTACAACCAGCCAAGAATAACATAAATAGTTTACACTATGTAAATCAATTAATAAAGTCTGAATATTAACAAGTAATCTGTTAAATTAATCAATTTTAGACTCCTGTTTAGCAGTGACCATATTCAAATCCAAGCAAATCATGGAGAATTCTCTTGTGATCCACAAGCAGACTCCTTTACTGGGAAAACAAAATTAGTCTATAATCCTCAGGACCTGTAACTTCTTTACAACAGAGCTTGTCATAGACATAAAGCCCTAATCTTCATTAATAATTCCATCCAGGGTTGCTCACTCAAATAATTAAATGGCTTGGACACTGGAAGTGCCAGACAGAGGACGGATGGAGGGAGAGAGGGGCTTATGCTAGCTTGCCCGTCCGAGAGGGAGGGGGAAGAAATGGTGGTTTTATTTGGCAACTGCACTTGTCCAAACAGAGGCTTTCACAATCACAGTAGCCATATGACTTGATATATGGGCTTGTCAATTCGAAGTCAGTGATGGTAGCTCTTGAGGTGTCTGTGTGAGTGTGTGTGTGTGTGTGTGTGTGTGTGTGTGTGTGTGTGTGTGTGTGTGTGTGCGTGCGTGCTTATGGGAGCATGCACACACCATGAGGAGAGCACAGGGGTGTCCTATACTCTCCTCATGCACATGTCATGAGGAGGGCATAGGACACCCCTGTGCTGATTTTCCAGGAAGAACCCATCTATTTCCGTGCAGTATCTGAATAAAGAGACAAAAAATATGGATTATCAGCCCACTACTCCCTGTCAAACAATATCCAGAAAGTTACCATGTATAAGCAGTTCATCAAAACACAGTCTTGTGTTTCTGTTTGTGTACTACTGGATTCTTTTAGAATGTGCTATCATTGTCTTATAATGTATACTCCTAACATTACATTTCAGCAGAAAGTAGAACCATGTAAGTTCTGGGATATCTACTGAAGTGAATACTTTCAAATCACACTCAAAGGCTGGTTATACAGCTCTCAGAAAAATATTGTTAGGTTTAAGTTATTTTTATAATCATGCATTCTAATATTTCCACAGTTTGTTGCAATCAGCCAACCGTAATCTTTGACTTTATTAATTTACAGATAACCTCATACAGGTAGTAATGTAAGAGACATAATCTGCTAGGGGCTTCTTGACTCCCTTGCCACTTAAAATAATATGCATCATCAAGGTATGACATGACCACCATGTCCCAGATTCTCTTACTCTGGCTGCTACCTGCTACCATTGGTCCTGGACACTGAAGATCAGTAGGTCAGTACCGAACTGCCCTTCTCTTTCCAAACTTACAATTTATCTGAGGAGTTCTGCTGATCGATACTTATATAAAAAAATTCAAATAACTATAGGTTATGTTGGAAGAGGAATAACAGTTGCAAGTTTCCTGCTTACCTATGCCTCTACAATATTTGAATAAAAATTGTAAGTGCATTTTTGAATTATGGCTTCTAGCATGTTTCTGTATTTTGCTATGCAGTTTGCTCGTACTTAAAGTTGATTGCCCTCTTAACTTACTTTAAAACTGGAATAGAGGAGCTACTGAAATTCATTCAACAAAGGTCACATTAAAGGTGGCAAAAGTTTTGAAAGGATTTATTGTAGTCTCATTTTTTATATAACAAAAACCTGGAATTTTAACAGGGGTGTGTACACTTTTTATATCCACTGTAAGTACTGAGCACACGCAATCAGAGTGCCATTTTGTGTAAGAAGTCGACGTGAAAGCATGTATTTGTGTAGCAGTCAGTTAGTTAGCTAGTTATTTTAATTTTTTGTGCCAGTCATCCATCCTTATGTCTTTGTGTGTAATAAACATCTTAGATGAATGTAATAAACATCTTAGATGAACACCCAAACCTCATTGTCTTATTTGAATACATAAGACGAGCGACATGGTGTCAGAATGGGATCTGAAGTCAAAACGAGGAGGCGCATAGTCAATAATGGAGGAATATACAGGAATGGCTCAAACAACATGCAAATGACTTGAAAATGGGTTAGAAACAATTTCCAGGTACTTAAACTTGCTTAAATGCTTTTTTACTCAATGAATATGAAACAAAGCATTCAAAATGCTCAAAATGAATTACTGAATAAACAAAATGTTCAAAACTGTGACATGTTGATAAAAGTACTCAAAATAATTACGAAAGCATTTGAAATAGTATCCAAAATTGCATAACATGTTTGAAAAAAGGAATATGACTATATTTTTTTTGCAATGTACTACTCTTTTGCATTAACTAAAGCTATTCAAAATATCCAAAATGTGCAAAGTGTTGGCAGTGTGTGCAGAATTACAGCACAGTCTTTTCAAAGAGTACAGTCATTTCAAAGAGTCTGTTGTGCAGGTGAATATTATTAGAAGTACCTGGTGTGTGTTTGAAACTTATTTGGTATGGTAGAAGGAATGTGCAGACCTGGTCCACTTGTGTTTGGTAACAATATTGCAGAAAATTGGAGATTGTTTGAGCAAGAATATGATATTTTTATACAGGCTGCTTTTTCTGACAAAGACACATATACAGAAGCATTTATTCTATTTAATTTAGCTGGTTCAAAAGCCATTGAGAGAGAATGTTCATTTGTGTATGCACCTGCTGTGTTTGCAGGGGAGGGGGAAGACCGTCATATTGTGGTACAGGCAGAAACGCAGGAAGACCCTGAGTGCTTAAAATGTAAATTTAAAGAAATGTGCAACTCTCAAACAAATATTACAATGGAAAGGTGCATATTTTACACAATAGATCAAAAGCCTGCTAAAGCATTTGCAGCATATATAACTGACTTGAGAAACAAGGCAAAAAATGTGCAGATTTGATTATCTGAGAGATAAGTTGATAAAAGACAGGCTTTTGTGTGATGTTAATAATGATTCAGTAAGAAAGATTTTGCTTCAAGGCAGTGACAACTTTAAGCAAAGCCACAGAGATTTGTCAGATACATGAGCTTACAGAAAAGCACACGAACATGGTTATAAATGAAAAGAGCATGCTGGCAGCTTCTTCCAAGCACGACTGTTGATAGGATGCACAAGATTAAGAGCTATAAACCAAAGGGCATGGTTCCAATGAGACTCAGGGCAGCTTCAGTAAAACCCAAGGCACACTCAGTAAAACCAAGGGGTGATTTTGCAAAACCCATGGTAAACCTCATATTCAACTGTCGTAATTGTGGTGGAAACCATGAACCTAAATGAGAAAAGTGCTTAGCATTTGGTCAGCAATGCCACAGATGTAAAATCTGGAATCATTTCAGAAAGCTTTGTAAGTCTAAAGAGGCACATTCATTTATTAAAAGAGAGTACTCAAGGAAGCAGGTTGATCAAATAGAAAGCTGCAACCCTATGTTTTATTTTGATGGTGTGTCTATGTTTGAGGAAAAGGTTAATGCAGTAGATTTGTTGGCAAAGAGAAAAGTATTTTGTACTGTTTGGATTAATGGGAGGCCTGTAGAGCTCAAAGTTGATACTGGTTCAAAGCGCAATGTATGTCAGTAGAAATGTTTGCTAAAGTAAAAGTTGGTGAACAGCTTCATTTGGCAAACCGTGCGAAGCTTGTTGCTTATGGTGGTAAAGAGATTCAAACTGAAGGGACAGTAGTGCTTTCATGCTGTTCCGCTGGGAACAACCATGACTTACGGTTTTACATAGTCAAAAGATGCATGCAGTCATTGTTAGGCCTCAAAGACAGTTTGAAAATGGGACTGGTTTCATTTAATAAAGAAGTCCACCATGTGAGCATAAGTGATAACAGCACAGGTTTCACACACAATATTTTTTCTGAATATGCTGATGTTTTCAAAGATGAACTTGGCAAACTCCCAGTTGTATACTCCATGAAGTTAGACCACGAAGTAAGCCCAGTAGTCAGACCAGCACGGAAAGTTCCAGTAACAAGGGAGGGCCGAGTAAAAGCACAGCTAGGTAAAATGTGCAGCTAGGAGTAATTTGCCCAGTAGGAGAGCCAACTGAATGGGTATCTTCCATGGTAGCAACTCATAAGAAAAGCTCAGATGACATTCAGATATGTATTGATCCAAGAGATTGGAACAAAGCATTCAAACAACCTCATCATCCTATGCAAACAGTTGAAGAAGTTACTGCTTCCAAGCCAGATGCTATTGTTTTTTCTGTCTTAGATGCAAAAAGTTCATTTTAGTGAATTTTGCTTGATCGAGACTCTTTATTGTTAGTTGCTAACCACTTTCAATACACCATTTGGAAGGTACAGATTTTTGAAAATGCCATTTGGGATAAATTCTGCCAGTGAAGTCTTCCAATGTGTGATGGAGTAAATATTTTTAGGCTATCCATGTGCTATTATATTAGATGATATTCTTGTCTGAGGTAATGGTGAACTCGAACATGATAGAAACCTCAAGAAAGTTGTAGAACATGCTTGTGAGGTGAATATTAAGCTGAATCCTCAGAAAAGCAAATTCTGGCTACAAGAAGTTACTTATGTGAGTCATTTTTTATCAGTTTAGGCTTAAGACCAGATCCTTCCAAGCAAGAGGCAATTTTTGAGATGCTGGCTCCAGACAATGCCAACCTCCTTACAACATTTTCTTGGCATGGTCAACTATTTAGGTAAGTTCATTCCAGATTTGAGTGAGCTTTCAGCACCACTAAGGGAGCTGACACATAAAAATATAACTTGGTCCTAGTTAGAACAACACCAAAGGGCATTTGATGTCCTGAAACAGAAAATTGCCAGTCCACCCACTTTGATATATTATGATGTTCACAAACCAGTAACTCTTTCCTGTGATGCTTCAAAATTTGGTCTTGGTACAGTCATTATTCAAAAGGGAAGACCAGTAGCCTATGCAACTAGAACTCTAACCCAAATTGAGATGCAATACACACAAATTGGAAAAGAACTTTTGGCAATAGTGTTTGCTTGCTCAAAGTTCCATGATTATATTTATGTAGAAAGCAAAAGAAAAATCTAGCAAGGCTAGACCTTTCACTGTGTGATTCCTTAAACCTGTTGTATTAGAGGCAACATGGGATATATGCAAATAATCCTTTAAAGACCTCAGGTGTTTCATGTATATGGCAATTCTGAATATCTATGACAGTTTTTTTCTTTTTAAGTCTATTTATGGCCAAATTCAGGCCAATAAAGCCAACCATCACTCGCTGTGGATATGCATGTTTCAGCCTTCTTATGGCATCATCATCAGAGCTTCAGTGGAATGTTCAGTTAACCTTTAAAAACACAGGGTTGTCGTACCCAACTGATCTCCATAACCATTAGGGTGCCTGCAAACTATCCCAACCAACAAACTAAAACTATGAGTAAAAATGTCACACATAAAAAAACAATCAGTAAAAACCAAAAGGAAAAATCAAGCAAGGCTAGACTTTCCACTGTGTGATTCCTTAAACCTCTTGTATTAGAAGCAACATGGGTTATATGCAAATGACCCTTTAAGGACATCAGGTGACCTGAATTTGTTCATAAATAGACTTAAAAAGAAAAAAAGTCATGGACATTCAGAATTGCCATATAGCTGAAACACCTGTTGTCATTTAGGGGTCATTTGCATATATCCCATATTGCCTCTAATACAAGTGGTTTAAGGAATCACACAGTGGAAAGTCTAACCTTGCTAGATTTTTCTTTTGTTTTTTATTGATTGGCTTTTCTGTGTGACCTTTTTACTCATTGTTTTAGTTATGATTATATTTATGGTCGACCTACCCAGATTGAGATTGACCAGCAGCTACTGGTTACTGTTTTGAGAAAAAACACTGCACACAGCTCCTACCAGATTGCAATGCATGATGTTAAAATTGCAAAAGGCAGTTTCCATATGGTTTGTACAAAAGGCAAACTTTTTTTATCTTGCTAATATTTTATCCAAATTGCCCAGATGAACCTTAACAGCATGACAATGACAAAGCTGATTTTGAAGTTATGGAAATCAGAAATTTTTGTTCCACATCTTGATGAGCTCAGAACTCACACATCTTCAGAGTCAGTTCTCCAGAAGATCAACCATTTTATCAGTCAAGGATGCAAAACAATCTTGTTTACCTGTAGACGTGTAACAGTATTTTCCTTATAGAGACGAGATTTTGATGGAAGGTGGTATCATCCTAAAAGGTCCAAAAGTGGTAATTCCAAAATCTTGGCAACAAGGGTATGTTAAAATCTTGCATCAAGGTCACCTGGGGACTGATTCTACCAATAGAAGAGTGAGATGACTAGTATTTTGATCTTCTATGTCAAAAGATATTGAGAAAGAAATCTCAGCTTGTTCTGTTTGCAATAGTACTAAACCACATCAGCAGAAAGAACCACTTTAGCTAAACCAGAATCCTGAACTACCTTCATCGACAGTAGCCACAGATATTTTCGAATGGAATGGTCAACATTATTTGGTATTAGTAGACTCTTATTCAAATTGGTTCGAGATTGACCTACTTCCTAACCTAACTTCCAATACTGTCATTACGAAATTGAAGAGACATTTTTCTGTTCATGGTAGTCCGGACAAAGTCATTTCTGACAGTGGTGCACAGTTTACAAGTCAGCAGTTCAAGAGATTTGCTGAGACATGGGACTTTGTTCATCTAACTAGTAGTCCTGAGTATCCACAGTCTAATGACTAGGCTGAACGTGCGTTCAAGATGTGAAACACCTGTTGGAGAAATGCAAAAGAAACAAAACCAATATTTTTCTCATTTTGCTTAATCTCAGAAACGTTCCTTGTGATAATCTTCTTGGTTCACCTGCTCAGAGACTTATGTCAAGACAAACCAGAACTGCACTACTAATCAGTAAGAATTTGCTGTAAAAGCCCAACTCATGAAAATGCATTTGTTACAGAAACATCATTACGATAAAATCAGCAAACCTCTCAAACCGTTGAAGGAAGGAGAGATAATGAGGATGCAGACAGCAAAAAGTTTTGATTGAGTAGGACTTGTGAAAAATCTATGTGAGGAGCCAGGATCTTACATTGTTGAATCACAAGGAGTGGAATTTAGGTGGAATCTGAAACATCTGTTGCCAGTGTCCGAGCCAGTATTACAGCATCTTATCTGTAAGGGAGACTGTATTTCTCAGATATCAAATGTTCCTGTTCCAGAGCACAATTCATCTTCTGTTCCCATTCCTGAAAGTACCCCTGAAGTTTGTGATGAAGAGCATTCCCCAATGACTGTCCCTGTTGCTAAACCAAGTACTGATTATTATATTATGAGGTCAGGTTGTTTCTCGAAGCCTAATCCAAGATACACAGCAACCTGGACATTACTGTTGTTCTTTATGTGTTTATATAATGTGCATGACAAAATTATCAAATGTGGATCATACCGCGTGTGTTGTACTTTTGAAGACACTGTAGTTATTGGGAACGTGCATATAAGTACTGAGCACATGCAAGGAGAGTACCATTTTGTGTAAGAAGCCAGAGTGAAAGCATGTAAGTGTGTAACAGACAGTTAGTTAGCTAGTTCATTTACGTTTTATTTTCCAGTCATCCATCCTGATGTCTTTGTGTGTAATAAACATCTCAGACGAACACCCAAGCCTCATCATCTTATTTGAATACACAAGACGAGCGACAGAAATGGCCCACTGTGGTGAGTCTTTTGACTGTCTAGAATCATTGAGGTGGGGCTGTCTTTGAATCAGAAAGAGCATTGGCCAGTAGTTGGCTGCCAGTGTTAGGGCTTATCACTGGCAGTAGCCTTTTCTGAATCCCAAGACAGAGTTCTCCAGCCTTAATAAGCATAATGCTGCCTCTGAATTTAAACACACCAGTCTTACTGTAAAATAAACAGTAAATTTAACTAAAGGTAATGTGTTTGCTGTGTCCTTTTAAAATAAGCGGTTGGAGAGTGTTATTTTTTTCAGTACAAATGTCCATACTTTTTCATTTTAAGCTCATTTTAAATGTAACTACGTTACATTTGGTTTTCAGCAAAAGGAGCCAATTAGGTCACCTAGTCTGCCTTTTAACTGTATTCAGCACTCTACCTTCCATCAGTTTCTCCCTTCTCATTGGCCATTTCTTCACTTGTTCCATATACTTGCAGAAATCTATGAAGTAGCAAAACTATTACTTGTGCTAATACCGCCCTCTTGTACTCCTTGTTCAGGCTGACCCGTTCAGGTCTCCTCAGCTTGATTTTACATACCCCTATCATGTTCACCTATCTCATCAGGCATCTAGTGAAAACAGTTGCTGTGCCTCTAGTCTTTGTCCATACTCTTTCCCCTCAACTGCCTGAGCATCTCTGACGTTTCTCCTCTCAAGTGTTTTTAGCAGCACAATGTCACTTTCATTGTATAGCCTTCAGAACTGTGCATGGTATTCACTGTTTGGCCTAAAAAGGGCTTGTAGATCAGGGATATTACTTCTTTGCTTCTGAAGTATGTCCTCTAAGGATATACCACAACATTTTGTTCAGTGGTGCCACAGCTGCCTTACTCTTTACCTGGTAGTACAATTCAAGACTGATAAACACCCCAGATCGTATTCTTCCTCTGTTTGGTATTTCTGTCCCCATACGACTCTTCTCAACAGGGTTGTTGCAGTAGATTGCACATGTCTGCCCTTAACCGTAGCTGCCATCAGTCTGCCTATTTGGATTATAATATACTCCTTCTTTAGACTTTTCTCCCTTCTTCCACCTGCTGTACCCACCTTTGTGTCAAAAACAAAGAGGCTAATTCTGTTCCCCATTCCCACAGGTACATCTGAAATGAATGCACTGATGAGCATTACACCAAGGCCTATCCTCAGAGGCACTTCACTGTTGCCTCCCTTATTTCTAGTGTAGTGAAGCTCACCATAACCTTCTAGTAGGGCCTGTATTAATTCATCAAACAACCACATTGTTGAATGGCATTTCATTGGAAATGCTGTTCATCAATCCCTCACACCCCCTGCTAATTATATATACCATTTCCGAGATCGCACAACAGTGGGGAAAGGACAGATTTTCTGATCCCTTCTGTAATGCGATCTCAATCAGAATGGTTCAACGAATGGCATTTCTGATGAAATACCATTTGATAATGTGGTCATTCAATGAATTAAACAAATTAATAGCGACCCCTTTTTAGTATTCTACCCTTCAACCTTGCTGCAGTTCATTTCCTCAGTCTTGGTCATACTCTCAACCTCCAATCTCAGAAGCTATCTGTGCAAGACTGATAAAAAAGTGTTGAAATACAGGTAGACTATGTCTACCAATATTCCTCAATATAATTCCCTGTAGCCCAGTCATTAAACTGGATAATGTTCAGTTGAAAGTTCATTCTGACCATGAACTATGTTTAGTTATTGACCAAGACATTGTTGTCCTCTAGGAAAGCAATTAAACAGTCCTTCCATTTAGATTGTCTCCGTGAATTTTCCAATCATCACTGTTAGGCTAACGTGCATGTTGGTCTTCAAATAACCTTGTAGTAGGGTGCCACTCTTGCCATGATTCAGTCTTCTGGCATATTTGCACTGGTCAGGGATCAGTCCTCTGTCTGGGAACTTCCAGTACATTGGATAGATTCTTGATCATGGGAAGCAACCCTTCTGGATCCTATACATTATTTTCCTTATGGCAACAAATTTCCTGTCCCTTTGTCCTTCTCTGTTCAAGTATTTGTCCACTGCTGTTCTCCCTGTGCCCTTTCATTTTCCCACTGTTACACTATCCCATACCTTTCCTTCATGAAGAATGCTGTAATCTTACTTTTTCCACACCACCAGTCAGCAGTCAAAAGGCCAGTACTGCAGAAATATACAGACTTACTGTAACATCATTGATCATGTTCCTTTCCCTGTGACTCTTCCAAAAGGGTATAAACCATGCTACAACAGATTTTCCAATGTAAAGGTATGTTGCCCTCAAACTCTGACTGCACAAGTGGCCATAGCTATTAATGGTATGTGCTTCTTAGACAACAGGAGCCTAGCAGTACATGTGGAACAGTCTAAATTATTCTTATTGTTCTCACTTGTCAGTGAAATGATTGACTTCACTCTAAAATTAGAAGTGATGCCCCTTACTTGTACGAAATCCAAAGCAGCATTATCCTCAAGTGCTCTTTTGTCAGCGCACATTTTAGCAGCTGTAGACTGCAGACCTTTACACCTATGTGACCAGATTGTTATCAGAACCTAGAGGCAGGTCAGTTATTTGTTTATTTTTTTGAATAACAAACAGTTTTACTTTTTTATGGAAACAAAGCAACAACAGAACATATGTAGAAATGTGTGCAAATTTCTTTCCACTCACATCCAGTTTAAACATATTCATGCATCTATAAAATTAGATCCTATACCAGCTTCACTCTTATTCTCTTGGTGCAATACTGTTCCCAAAGCTTATTAACTGACATATTCATTTTAAAGCCTTCTAACCTGTTTTCTACCATATTGATGGTACATTATGAACCCTTAATTATTAACATCTCGTATTTCATTTATTTCCCACAAACCCAAAGCAGAACATCATATTCCTTAAGTATATCGTTTCTTATTTATCCCTAAGTCCCATTTATTTCGATATTGTTGCATCTAATTGACTGTTTGCTACGTTCACCTCTCACCTTGTCATTTGCGATGCTTCATACCTACCTTCCTTATATATACTCAACCAATAAAACAGGCAAGCTTGCCCAAGATAATATGTGCTATATAAAGCACTCAGGATAACCAAGAGAATGCTCCCTCTTTAAAGCCTTCTCTTTCCCTACTGATCAACTTAAATATCCCTTTAATTAATAAGCTACAGGTGTCCCTTAGTGTCCTCATCTAAGACTCCCTCAGATCCACAATCTTCTTTAAACTCATCTTTTAATCCATTAAAATGCTCATTTGATTAGCCATAACACATTGCCACTCTTTCTTATGTTTTTTGACCATCCTTACAAATCCCTCTCCACATACTCTTTACTCTTACTTCCAGTCAGTTACATGCCCCTACTTGACCTCACTCCATCCATCATTTCACCCGCAGATTCCCAATAGGAGTGAAAGGGCACTATTGATGCCTCTGTAAGTATATTACATAAACTTAATGGTATATTTTTTCAGTCTACAAAGCATGCTAATCACAATAATACCCCACTTTTTGCACATTATTATCCCCCAGAAGAAAAAGAAATGAATACATGTTCTTTTTCATTCCTTACTTTTTCCACAACTCCAGTCAGAAGTCATAAGACCACTATCTCAGAAATATATATATATATATATATATATATATATATATTTACAATAACATCACTCTACCAAAACAGTCAGTTCTCCTACTTTTCCCAGTTTGCTCTTGTGCTATGTACTTTCAAATCTTTAGACAACCTGCTACATACTTGACTATTCTAAATTATGTCTGATTCTAAGATATTTCACGTTATATAACCATATCTGGCTTTCTTTTTCATCTTCAGACTCTACTCCTGCAGGTAACCTTTAATTCCTTTGTTTCCTAAGTTGGACTTACCGCACTAATACATTAGCCTCAACACCACTGGCAGTGATACTTTTACTACTAATGTAACAGATTTTTTTCTTAATATAAATAGTTTCAACAGCTGTTATTAATCTAAAATAGCCCACTTTGTATTGAAAAAAATCAATTTCTTATTTTAATGATTTCTTATTTTTGTTTTTCCAGTAACAATTAGTTTAAAATATTATTTCATTTAGTTTATTTTGCTTATGTATGCAACTGTTAGTTGGTAAACTAAACATCAATAACGGTTGCTAAGATAAAGACAATCTCCTCTTGGCTTTCAAATATTCAGTATGAATTCTTATGTATAATTATAGTGCATTGCTGCACACATATAATTCAGCTTCCCTCGAAGTTTATTATTGACTAGATTCCAAAAGACTTGCTCTCAGTGTAGATGATTTCCTCTGGAATAAGAGCCATCTGCATTACACTGGAGAATGTTACATTCACTAACATTAAGATTTTTACAATCTGGCCTAAAGCTTTCCTTTTCGGGGGGATAACATCACAAATGTTTCCCTTAATGTTACACTAAACTATAGATTAAAGATGAGTGCAGCACCAGATCGAGGAATGGCATAGCCAGGTATAAGGTTTGCCAGCTTCAGCTGTGTCCATGTCATGTATATTATATTTGTGTTGATACCATTAATTTGTGGCTAAATTCCACCATTTAAAATTCTTATCTTATTCAGACTATAATAATGTCAACCTTGGAGATGCAACCTACAGAGGGAGGTAGAGAAAAAGAAAAAAAAAACTTGCCTTGCTGCATGCTCAAAAAAAAAAAGGAATTAAAGTAGACTTTGTAGCCCCTAACTGAGACTTATCATCTTTTTAAAGTCCAGTCTTGTTCAACCTGTTACTGTCTGTACCAGTCCATTTCTATTAAAACTCCATGAGAAACTTTCACCTTTATGACCCATTGAATACAAAATACAGCTTATCAATCTTTTCCATCTAGCTCCATGGTATAATTCTAAGACCCATAATTGTGAGTCTCATAATTATGAAAACAAACAAAACAAAAAAGAAAAAAAGAGAAAAAAACTAAAGGAGGACAACAATTCTGCTTTAAGGTTATTTATTTGCAGGGACAAGTCTCCTCTTCAGCCCCAACATCTACATTACATATGCACACTAACTCTGAGATTGCTATGCCATACAGAAAGAGGAAATACTTTGAGATATAGAGATTCTGGACAGAACTGCAGCTAGGTTTTCTGACACACTGTGCAGTTCCCCAAACTGGCATAAATCCTGCATTTCTGTCTGACTGGCATCTGCCTATTGCACCCTCGACGGCTTCCTCTTCACTTCACCCTAGCTGACTGCTAATCTTGGATTTAATATATCTAAGTTCCCATTTTCACACATTCTGTCCATTCTGGGACTTGCACATATGACACTCGGAATATAAAACTGTTAATTTTTCACCTCCTGTTAAGACATTACTTATATCTACCTCTATTTTCCAACCCTACTTAATATGACAAAGTTCATAAATTGTAATCTCTTTCAAACTATCAGTTCAAGTCACACTTCTCAATCTGTCTAACCATCTTGTACCAGCTGTCACTGCTGCAAACAGGGCAATCATCTGTGTCAAATTAGACTTTCCCACCCACTCATCTTCCTCTGTCATGGATATATCGATGTCTCTCATTTCAGTCACTTCCTTTCTCATTCATTTTTAACTGCATCAGTCCCACTGGTACATCTTTTTTTTTCCTCGGTTACCTCATCAGTATTGTCAAACACCAACACATACCTTTAACATTTCTGGAAATTACAGCTGGAATTCCAACTCTTTATGTTTACATATCATCAGCGAATTGAGAGTGGCTCTTTAATGTAAACTGTCAGCAATATATTAACAGAATCACCTTTCTGTCTGTCACTACCAGTTTTCTACCCCATGATCGCAGTTTACTGTACTACCTCAGATCACCAGTAATATTGAATCTTTAATGACTCAACAAGCCCATACTTGGAAGTTGGTTTGTACTAAGGTAATAACATTCTCCCGAGCTATAAACAGTTTACCAGCACAATAAAATCAGACCTTCTTCCCAGTAAAGAGCAATATCATCTAACATGACAAAACGTATGTGTGAAATAATTGCAAACAATTTTGGCAAAGCATATTGAAACTACTAAATCTTAGGGCAATACAATAACTAAACCAATGTCTTGAAGCATTACTTAAAAAGCTAAAACCCTTCTTTCTTCTGACATTCTACCATCAGGTTTTCTCAAAATGGCCACAGATACACTATTCTGTCTAATGTTTATACTCTTTATTAGAGCCATCTTAGAAGCCTACTTCCCAAAGTTAAGGGAATTCAGCAATTATTGTCCTCCTACATAAACGTGGTCGTTCTAATGAGCCTAGCCATTTTTGCTGTATAGCTATACTCCTTACCTTATGAAAGTCCTGAAAATTACATCCATTTACAATTGCTTAGATACTCATGATGATATTTACAGTGCTGTTTTCACTTTACAGTAAAGCTTCCTCCCACACTACAGTACAAAACTGCTCTTCTTGCTTTTATGACCTTCCTTCGTTACGATTGCCACCCGTCCTGTTGTCAGCAGGACACTCACGGGTTGAGCTGCCTCATCCCATTACCCGCTGTGCAAAGTAGTGGGACTTGAAAAGTCCCGCTTTTCAATCGCACTGAATTGCCATGAAAAAGCCGCAATTGCTTCCACCTTTTCCACGGCAATTCATTTATGTCACCAACCCGGACCTGCAGGCAAAGCTGCTGCCTGTTAGGTCTGGGTTCTTTAATTTGTGCAGCAATTGGCTGCAATTCATGAAAGGGGTGGGGATTGGGGCAGGAAGAGCCCTGCAAAGATCACGGCTGTAGGACTGCTTTGTTTTAAGTGCTTCTACAGCTGTAAACAAAACAACCAAGATTTTTTTTTTTTTTCTATCCATCCATCCATCCAGCCATTCATTCATGCAGCCAGTCATCCATTCATTCATGCAGCCAGCCATCCATTCATGCAGCCAGTCATCCAACCAGCCATCCATCCATTCATGCAGCCAGCCAGCCAGCCATCCATCCATTCATGCAGCCAGCTATCCATTCATGCAGCCAGCCATCCATACAGCCAGGCATCCATTCATTCAGCCACCCATCCATCAAGCCATCCATCCAGTCATTCATCCATCCAGCTGCTACACCCACCAACCAGATAGCCACTCCAACAGCTAGCGAGTCAGCTAGCCACTCCAGCAGCTGGCCAGCTAGCCACTCCAGCAGCCAACCAGCCACTCCAGCAGCCAGCTAGCTAGCTAGCCACTCCAGCAGCCATCCGTCATACCCATAACAACATCTCCTTCACCGCTCTTGTTGTGATGTCATGGTAGAGGGTGTGGTCAGTGTCATATTGGCCACACCCCCATTCCCCACTTTGGCCCGCTTAAAAGGTGGCAACCCTATCCTTCGTATCATGCTTGACTGTGGCAGCTCTGTAGAGGATGTCTTTCCTAACATGTCAAAACACTTTGTTATGGTTAATCACCACATCCTCTTTTGACATTTAATAAACATAACCTACTTTATTATAATGATTTAGTAGCTATTTGCAAAACAACCTATGCAAGTACATGGGGTGACCATATTTCCTACCCACAGGGCACAGTACTTAACCTCTCCCTTTTCACTATGTTTGGGAATGACATACACTCATTCTTTCAATTGAAACCCCTTATGCATTATATAAATGATTCCACCTTTTTCTAATTCTCTGAGAAAGTAACTTAGATATCAGTTTAAGAGATTATGTGACTAAGCATCAAAGCTTATGCATTATAAACTCTGGTCTTCTCTTCAACACCTCTAAAACCAAAGCAGTATTCTTCTCCCTCAATAGCCTAGCTTCCAGCAACCCACCAAACTTCACTATCACAGCAAAGAAAAAAACAACTATGGAAACAGTCAGTTCAATAAAGTTAATAGGTGTAAAAATTGATCAAGAATTTAAATTGATCAGTACATCAACATGACTGTCCTTGGGAATAACCAAAAGCTAAGGTCTACTATACAGAACACTTCAGTTCCTGGCATTCTGTACAAGTCACCTGTTAGCACAATTTTCCTATTTTGTCGATGCCTCTTACTTATTCATCAGTCTCAACCTCTGAATGTGCACAAAACATGAGAAGGCCTTTTCTAGAATCTCAAAGTTTCCATGAAGGTGCTCATGTTCATAGGTTCATAGGTTTGCCCTAGGCTGTTGACCAGTAGAGTCTTTATAAGCCTAGCTGTGCAACCCAACCCAGTTTTATCCTCAGGTACATTGGACACCTGTATGGTGGGAGTATGTTAGTACTGAGGTAGCTGAGGGTTATGTGAGGAGGGAGTTTTTGATTAGTTAACTTATTGTCGGTCTCTGTACATCAGAGATCTGGAGGGGAGGGTCAGACCTGGGATAAACTTATGATTTCCCATCCAGTGTTCAAGGTTTCATTTCAACTCCACTCCACTTGGATGGGAAGTCTGCTTTATCATGTGGAGATCATTTGAGACACATATTGGTCTCTCCAGCATATTTTATTTATGTCACAGGCAAAGTTTATGTCCTAGGATCAAGTGTTCCTGGTGCCGTTTGTTTTCTGGTTGAGCAAGAGATCCATAAAAGCTGAGTTTGAGGATGCCTCATAAACCAAACAAAGATCACCTCTTGGTAACCTGTAGGAGACTGAGTAAAAGATTGGGTCTTAAAGTGATCTATGAGACACCTTTGAGGGTGTTACAAATGTTGCAGGTGCCTTGTTAAGTATATGTCATAGGGGGGCATTGTATTTGATGATGGGTCTGATAAGGGTTGAGTAGAGTGGTACTATAACTTCTTTAAAACTTTACCACTACATTTCATTTGGGACTAACAAAACAAATGTGTAGAGTTTAAAAAAAAGTTTCACTATTGACCATCTCAGAGCAGCACACCATCTCCTATAACAGAGAAAATATCCTCCCTTTGCATAGTATCACTGAATGGTATACCTTACCGCAATTAGTCTTTTCAGTAAATCAGTACCTCAGAAAATCAACATCAATCTGTAACTGGTATGGTGTCTATACTTACTGCTGTTGTATGCAAATCCTGGGCCAATGTTCCCTATAATGTAAGACATACTAAACAGAAGCATGCTTTCAAAATCCATTAAAGTCACATCTTAATTTCCCTATGGGTATTAAAGAGCAAAGAGGGTAAAAATTAGCAACCAAAAATCTACCATCTGAGCAATGTTCTTGCATTTATTAATAACTTCAATGAACTGTAACTAGCGCTTACTACTGTATATATTTTGTTCTTTAACTAATATACTACTATACTGCAGTGGTGGTGCTGCGGTAGCATTGTCGCCTCACAGTAAGACGTTGTCCTGTTCGATTCTCAGCTAAAGCGTCTTCTGTGTGGAGACATGCGTGAATGGGCATACCTTCATTGAAGGTTGTGCATCAGGCCTGGCAAGTCGGTATGTAAAAATCTACTGCCAATCATTAGCAGACCGGAGTTCCGCTGTGGCGACCCCTAACCGGGAAAAGCCAAAAGATACAACAACAACTAATATACTACTATAATACAGCTGGTATTGTTCATTCATACTTAGGCTGTAATTAACTGAATGATTTTTCTGTGTTTGTATTGTTTTCTTTCAGTCGCCAGCCTGATAACACTTGGTATACTTAGACAGTGTAGTAACTGCCTGGTCACTGACAATGGAGTATTACTTACTCCATCACAAGCTACCTGTGAGAGATGCAAATATTAAACTAAGATTGTGGCAATACTCTCACAAAAAATGCAGTTTGTGAGACACAGCCATAGGTGCCTCATCCAGGGCCCAGTGCTGGTCCTCAGTCTGGCACCCCATGCCCCTCAGCTCTTTAGATGAAGAGGAAAGTAGAGAAAAAAAGTCTTACTCAAGCTTTACCACATATGAAGCATTGAAGTGCATTTTTTTGTTTTTGTTTTAGTCCTTGCCAAAGCTACATCCACAATCGAACGTCACCAAGAAAAAAAAACATCACCTCAAGCCAAGTACACAGAAACCTTCTACCAACAACAATGTACTGGTGACAGGTGACTTCATAGTAAGGCACAGACACTACCCTCACATGGCTAGAAAAAATCAGGGTGACAGTGAGTTGTCTTTCTAGTGCCAAGATCTCTTTTGTCTCAAAGGCACTCAAGACCCTAGAGACAAACAATACAACTACAATATGGTAGTGGTACATACAGGTGTAAATGACCTGATGTATGAAACCATAAGTGAAATGCAGAGAGAATTTCTGAGCTCTCCATACATGTCATGTCACAAGTGCAGAAAAGACTCTGGTATTGAGCATAATCCAACCCTCACCAAGACTGATGCCGCGGTATAAGGAAAATATGAATAATTTAACTATTGGCCTAGTTACTGGTGTCATTCAAAGTTGTGTTTGTGTGTGTGTGTGTGTGTGTGTGTGTGTGTGTGTGTGTGTGTGTGTGTGTGTGTGTGTGTGGGTGTGTGGGTGTGTGTGTGTAGCAGCATGGAATAAAATGCTGCATAGCCTCACTTGCCTTACCAAGGATGGCTTGCACCAGCCGTGCCTCTGCATTCTGTCTAAAGCCTTTGTTGTCCCCACAGTGTTTTTTTTTTAAGCAGAGTCCAGCTAATGGATCTTCTAACCTAAAAACATAGCAAGCAAACCACTGAACAGTATCAGTGTGGTACTAGGAGTCTAAATAAGAAATTGCCTGACTTTGAAGCCCTCCTACATTTGGAGCATATTCAGAGATGTATTATTACTGAAAATTGGTTTAAGAGTGCAGAACCACTTCCTAGGTATTGTGCCTGCCATGTCTTTAGACCCCAGTGGAAACCAAGCTGTGGTGGAATATCCGTAATAGTTAAAGACCACATTACAAAGATTCCCAGAAACCCAGGAGCTAGACTTACTGAGATTCAACTCAGTCCAAATAAAATCAGCTATCAGATCATAGCCTGTTACAGAATCCCTTTGAAGACCCTGAAAACCATATCTAGTTCTTAAATGTATATCGGATGAACTTCATGTACACAAAAACTCCATCATCCTAGGAGACTTTACCTACCTGTTGATAAACTGGGAGACCTGTACCTCAAATGTAGGCTACGCACAAAAAATCCTTGATTTCATAAACAAGAATTCCCTTGGTCAAATAGTCAAAGAGCCCACTAGAAGTCAAAATGTTTTTGACTTGGCCCATACGAATGTGGTGGCTATATATACTATCTCAGACGTATATCCTTCCCAAGTCAAGTCTAACCACAAATTGGAAACCTTCTCTTTCAGAATCCCTAAATCATCTGAGGCAAATATCACAATATTCAAAGACTTCAAATGTAAAAACCTTTTACAATTCTATAATGAACTCTCTTAAGTTCAAATATGACTGTACCCCCAAAATGTACACATGGCTATTAGTTATGCAGATAAATTCTATGTTCACGTACAAACCTATAAAACCCTGTCAGTCCCTACCAAAACTAAGCAAAAAGGGGCTGGAAAAGTAAACCACCTTAGTGGTCCACATTCATAAATAAACAATACAATAATACAAAAAATTCATTAGATTACATAGTAAAGATAAAGACCCATAAATCAAGGTTAACATCAAAAGATAGTCCAAGGTACTGAAAAATACAATCAGGAAAACTAAGGCTTCCATTGAACTTAGTCTGGCACTAGAAGTTAAGGAAAATTACAAATATGTCAGAAAGTTACAGAATAACACACAACATTGCTTTAAACTCATTCAAAATGACATTACCTACTGTGATTCAATGGATATCACAAATACACTGCCAAACATGTTAAGTGCTAACGTCACCATAGAGACATCTGTACCAAACCCACATATACCTGAGGACCGAAAACCCCTATCATCAAAACAGAACACTTGTTAAAAGTACTTCCCAAAACAAAAAAAATACATCCTGTAGGGGACCTGATAACATACCAGGCTGCACTAAACATGCCTTGGTGGATCCACACCTACAACTGTTCAGCCCAAGTTTATAAAAACCAAAGCAGTGTTCTTTTCCCTCAGTAAATTTTTTGAGAGGGGAAACTCAAATCATGGACAGTGGCATGGTCTCCATATGGTATACCTCGATCTTGCCAAAACATTTGATACTGTGTTACATGCCAACATTATCAAAAAGCTAAATGCATGCTAAGTATATCCCTATGTAAGTTCGATAGATAGCTAATTGGCTGAAGGATAGAACCAACAATGTTGAGGGTGGCAGGCGCTGTATCAGAGAGCATTAAAGAAACCAGTGGGGGTAACACAGGGATCCTTGTTAGGACCTTTCCTATTCAGCCTGTACTTCACTGATCTCCAAATCAAAAATCAGGAACCCTGGTTAACCATATTTGCTAATGGTTGTAAAGTGGGTGTTATACTTTAATCCCCATTTGATATGCAGAAGCTACAAAGTGAACTTCCACATACTAGTAGCTGGTGCCCTGAAAATGGGCTGAGACTAAATGCTAAAAAATGCAGTATTATTGCATTTGGCAAATCAAATACCCCACCAAGCTTATAGTATAGAAAGCACCCCACTTCAAAATTAAGATGTTGTGAAAGACCTTGGATTATGAGTAGATAAATTCCTCTCATTTGAGCATCATGTTGCAATAGTAGTCAGGAAATATTTCTGTCTGGCACAGCTGATCACAAACGCTATTTTCTTTAGGTCCAAAGAAGTCCTGACTCCTCTATATTCTGCTCTGGCCAGGCCCATCATGAAATACAATGCCTCCTTTGTGGTGTAGCTTGCTAAACATATCAAGCAGTTAGAAGGACCTCAAAGGTTCCTGACAAAAAAAAGATTAAGGACTAAATGAACTGAGCTATCAAGAAAAGCTGGAGGTCTTGTCCTTGTATATGGTGTCCTACAGGCTGTTTAGGGCAATCTGTTCCTTGCCTTCTGGGCCATTAGAGATCCACCAGTTCAAGATCTCTTATTTTTCCATAAATTGAACAGTCTTGTGAACACTAGAACTGGAGATGTGAACCTGCTTTAGCAAATAAACAAATCACAATGGAGACACAGATTTGTCACACACTGACTACCCCCTCTCTAAAGCAAACTTCCTCTGTAGCTCAAGAAAAACACTGTCTTCCTTTAAGAAGGAATTAGACAATTGGATGGGCATTCATAAATCAAGTATGACTGCCCTTTCCTTCCTTGAAAAAGGAAGTAAGATCTAAGGGCTAATACTGGTAAGGTGTAAATGGCAACACTGGCCTATTGCCGTGTGCAATCTAAGATTCTCTGACACTAAGTCATATGCTAATATAAATCAACCATGTGTGTGTTAGACAGTTTTTCCTCAGGCCGCCACTGAAAATGAGTTATGCCAAGACAAAATATCCAGACTAACAAGGAAAGAAAAAAAAAACAAAAACAAATAAAGCATCTGTTCAGTACTTCTGCGATCTCCCTCCTGACTATATTCAGCCTGGTCAGGTTTGTCCATCATTTCTCCTTTTTGCAATATAATTAAAAAAATGTTCTCTTCAACTCTTCTTTCACTTATACCTTTGCTGCCATCACCTCCTTTGTTGTCCTATTGATTACCTTCTTGTAATGTGTACCTTCTGCACCCCCAATGCTTTTCACCTCTTGTATGTCTGCTTTTCCACCATAAACACTAATTTCACTTTGTAAACTGTTGTTATACTTGAATCTCCTTCTGATATGCAGAATCTATAAAATGAACTAGTAGCTGGTGTGATGACAATAAAAACATAGCCACATTCATGTACTTCTCTTTTTTTTGCCTCTTCTTCAAACCATTGTCCATAGCCATAAGCACCCTATCCTTGATAAGTTCCCATAGTTTGTGCACAACTATAATTTACCTTCAGATTCTCATTTCTTCAGTGGACCCATCCACATCTCACCATAATCTGGAACCCTGAAATCAAACACCATCAGTTTTGCTTTTGGATTTATACTTGACCCCACTACATATAACATCATGACATTAAAAATATTGGCTAATGTCAGCTTTACCAGGATGTCTCTGACCCCTTCCTACTTGGTTAGAACCACATCCAAAATTCTGGTACAGTATTAGCACTGCTAATTGAGCATGTCATGGTCCAAGACCTCTACCAGTTCTTCCTGGTTATCTCTTTCTTTATGCTGGAGCTCAGAACCTCCACATCTGCTCCTTGAAGACACAGATTTTTCATGAGAATAACTCTGTTCGTCCTGAACCATTTATTTATTTATTCTTTCTGCCAGTTTGTCATCATTCTGTTTTAATGTGTTTTGGGGAGAGTATACTTTATCAGTTTATTAGCACTCCCTCTCTCCTCTACCTTGTATGTCAGAATGCTTTATACCTCTCAGACATGTGAACATTAAACATTGTAATGCTATGTTTTAAAAGTCCTAATAATGGTCCAAAAAGAGAAGCACTTTCTTATTTTTGTTTTCAAATTAAATTTTTATTTCAATTTCACAAGAAATCTAAAATTTCTGCATATTATAAACAGTTAATACATGGAAGAGACAAGATAGCAACAGATTTTACATAGGGTAAAAATAGCACATAGTATATTGTAGATTTACAAAATTATGACCTTATCACTGCAATTCAGAACCTAATTCACTTTAAACAGAAAAAGGTAAATATTAATAGTGTTAAAATAAACTTGATGCATGACAGAAGAAGAAAAACAAGAATTCTTAATTCTATACCATATCTATCATATAAACTATTTACATTATTTACATATATTTACACTGGGTTGTCACTCATTAAGGTATATTATGGTAAGAATTAGAGTTGAGAAAAAAAAATGTGATTAATGGATATTGGTATACCTAGTGCTCATAACATAACTTCTTAATAATTATGTTGTACACATCTCAGTTTTGTGCTTGAGGAAGGACTAATTATGAGTTGATTTGAGGGTAGTAAAAAGTGTAGTACTATATACTATTTTAACTTAGATTAAGATAGAATTTCTATAAGTTTTCCCCAATATTTCCTGAAATAGGACAGTTTCATTTTGCTCACAATTTTTAATTTGTTGGCCAAAACATATTTGACAGCTACATTTTTGAATTCTGACCAGGAGATTTTAGCTCTGTCAAGCCAGTTAAGAGCTATATAGGATTTAAGCAGTGCACTTAGTGTTACTATAATATGTTTGGATTCTAATGTGTAGGTATTGGGGAAAATATTTAGAACTGACATTTCCCATGAGAGGGTGGATTTCATATTGCCTGATTTCTCCAATTTCACTCTCAGAGAGCACCAAAGTTTATGGACAGTTTTGCAAGACCAGAAAATATGGAGAGTATCAGCAATTGTGTTGGGACATATGGAGCAAAAAGGTGAGGAACTGAAATTTATTTTATTTAGAAAAGATGGTGTATGATAAGCATTGTTATTAATCATAATTTGAGTATATATTAATTTTTGAAAAGGTGTGAGTTTTGTGGTTATGTCTATCACTGCTAATTTTTGTTCGATTGTTAAATTTACATTTTTGGTCATCCAGTAATTTGAGTATAATATTTCATTTTGATATTTGGATCGGGTGATTAGTTTATAAGTATTTGAAAGCATTTTAGTTTTTTGTAGTAAATAAGAAATAATTTGTTGATAAAACTGAAATTCTTGTGGAGTTACGTTGATTCCTGATGTTTTAAGTTTACTAAATACTGTATTTGTTTAATGATCAGGTGATATTTTTACTTGGAGCCAAGTGCTCAACGATATACCCTAGGAGTTGATCTTTTATTTGATAGAAATCCCATATTGTACAGTTTTTAATATATGGATATTTTTCTAGATTTAACATATTGTTATTTAATTTAATTTCAGGATTCATGTGTATTGGTTGTGCCATAATTAGGAAGTTCTTTATATTTAAAGAAGAGATAAGAAGTTGAAAACTTGTTACTTTATTAATTATTATCGGATGTATATTGAGATTTCTTAGGTTTTTGCTGCTAAGGAAGGGAATAGCTTTTGGGTTAATAGTAGAGGTGTTTAAATATTGGTAATAAATTTTTATCCAGAGAGGGTACCAAGAGGTATCATAGGGCTCAAAGTGGGTTAGGCGTACAATGTGATTAGCATTGATAATATGATAATATGTCTGGAAATCGGGAAGGCTTAAGCCACCTTTTTTTTGGGTAATGCTAGTTTTTTATAACTAATTCTAACGTTTTTCAGGTGCCATATAAATTTACTTAATGTTGTTTCCATTTTGGCGAAGAATTTGTTTGTCAAGCATTGGCTAATAGCCTGAAATTGGTACAGAATTTTAGAAAGTATATTCATTTTTATAATTGATGCCTTGGAGAGTAGAGAGAGGTTTATTTTTTCCCATCTGGCCAAGTCTTTTGTAATTTTTGACCAAACCATGTACAGATTTTCTTTTATAATTTCCTTATGCGGGTGGATAAATGTAACACCTAAATATTTGAGTGAATATTCTATTTTAATTTTTGAGTCTGGAAAGAAAATCTCCTTATGATTAAGAGGGTTTAGTGGGAATATTTTTGATTTAAAAACAAAGAAGTAACTCCCACGGCAGAATAAACAGACAGGACCTTTATATTGTAGTAGCGCTTTCGGTCAAGGTATTACCTCAACCTTGATTTACCTGTATTCATAGCATAATTTGAGATTGTGGAAAACTTGTCAATAAAATTTAGAATTTTTACCAAATCAGTAGAGGGATATTGTAAATAGATGTTGAGGTCATCAGCATATGCTGTATATTTAGTTAGTACATTTGAAATGTAAATAGAGTGGTTGAATGTTTTTTGACTTAATTTTAAAAGGAGAGCTTCTAAATAGAGGTTGAAAAGATATGGGGAAAGCAGACAGCCTTGTCTGGTTCCATTTATTATATGTATAGGGCGTGAATTTTTTTTATTTATATGTAATGTAGTGGTGGCCTTATTATATAGTACTTTGATCATGGCTATATACTCCTCAGGTAAAGCAAATTGTTTTAGTATTTTAAACAAGAAGTTTAGATTAACTCTGTCAAAAGCTTTTTGCGCATCCACAGAGAGAGCATACTTCGGTGAGGTGTCTTTGACTGTCATATTTATTATAGCTTCTATTGATAATGTATTATCCCAGACTTGTCTGCTATTCATAAAGCCTAGCTGTTCAGCAGATATGATATAAGAAATTGCTTTATTCATTCTGTGGGCCAATATTGTTGTTAATATTTTTATGTCTAGGTTTATTAGTGTAATTGGACGGTAGTCGCTGGGTTTAATACCAGGTGTATTTGGTTTTGGAATAAAGATTGTTTTAGAGTTATTAATGTATAAATCAGTGATTCCAAATTTTATTATATAGTTGTATACTTTGAGTAGGATTGGGACTAAATGTTTCATGAATGATTTATAAAATTCTGGTGTATAGCCATCAGGGCCTGGGGACTTTCCTGATTTCAATTTGTTGATAGCTAGGAGTATTTCTTCGGCAGTTATTGATACACTTTCTTATTTTTGTGTAATAGAATGCCTTTATTTATTTATTTAGTTATCTATTTTACATTTCCTAAACCAGATAGTGTGACTGAGCAAGGAGGCATAGGGAGAAAAAAATCCAACTCTTTAGATTCTAGACCTTACATAGCTAGTGACAAAGCATCTTTGTATCATCTTATTTTAGTTACATAGGTATATACCCTCAAACAGGTCTATCCATATGAGGAAAGTCAGGAGAAAATCACTAAGTATAAGAAGAGCAAGACCAAATGTGAGGCTGAAAATGGTAGGGCTGTGTCTAAACTGTAGCAATTTAAAGGCATGGGATGCTATCCCTAGATTCTAACTCTTGCCACTCCCTTGCCCTTTTAATAAACTGGCATTTCTCCTCATCTCCAACCTAGGACGTGATACCTGCCTTACGTAGATTATTATTTCCCCTCCATGTTTCCTTTTTCAGTCATTCTTTAAAAAAAAAAAAAAAAAAATATATATATATATATATATATATATATATACTGTATTGGTGTACCAGAAAATATTGAATGTGGGTAAGGTCAACACCTGTCTAGTCAACTGCAAATGGTTGCAGTTGATTGACAATCCCTTGGTAGGGGAACATTCCCTTTCCATGGGCATTGCGTGATCTCAGAGTTAGTATATATAATTATCGGGGGAGAGGTTGTCCTCCCTGGGCAAAAAACAGTTTCACTTTATTTTTCTATGTATGAAATTGCATGTACTGAAGCTTTTTCTTGGCATATGCATAGATAGTGCAGTGTTGACTTCTGTGCTTTCAACCATATGTAATTGCTCTTTTCTGGTAAAGCTATATATATATATATATATATATATATATATATATATATATATATATGTGTGTGTGTGTGTGTGTATATATATATATATATATATATATATATATATGTGTGTGTGTGTGTGTCTGTGTGTGTGTGTGTGTGTGTGTGTGTGTATGTGTATATATATATATATATATATATATATATATATATATATATATATATATATGGATTCACTTTAGATTATCGAATTACCAAAAATTCAAAACCTATATTGTCGAGACCATAAGATCGAGTTTTAGGAAACTCGAAAATCTAAAGTGCAGAAAAACAAAAAACACACAAAACATAAAAACAACATTTCTGCAGGGGGACAAGTGAAGAAATTGGAAATCCCCCATTCCGCGCTGTATGCAGAAGCACAGAATGGGAGGTTTCCCATGTCCTCGCTGTAGTGCAGTCTCAGAGTTCTTATATCTAAGTAGGAGATGGTGTGAGGGTATAGAGGGCTTGCCCCCCTGCAGAAACATTGTTTTTATGTTTTGTGTGATTTCTTATGCATAGAGTCAAACTGCAAACAAACTACTGAAAAACAAATAGGCAGGCAACATTAATTATTAAACTTTTATGGTTAGCGCTTTCGTCAAGTATTCTTACACTCAACTTCATCAGACCTAGTTTGATGAAGTTGAGTGTAAGAATACTTGATGGAAGCACTAACCATAAAAGTTTAAGAATTACTGTTGCCTGCCTATTTTGTGTTGATTTTTATGCACTTTAGATTTTCGAGTTTCCGAAAACTCGATCATATGGTCTTGACCATATGGGTTTCGAGTTTTTGGTAACTCAATAATCTAAAGTAAACCCATATATATATATATATATATATATATATATATATATATATATATCTCAAAACACAAATGGTGCAAATGTTTCCACCCTGGTACACGGATACAAAGTTAATATACACAAGTAAACAACAGCAGTCAAAAAGCAGGTTTAATTAGGCCAACTGCCTCTAAACTCACAAAGCAGTCTCACATAATCAAGCCTCGTCAGCAGATCACACTGAAATGTGATTGGTGCTTCACAAGCTCACATTTATTCACTAATTTCAGTGTTGCTAGTCTTCTTCCTATTTATTTCCATCTCCGAACACCAGTCTCCAGTTCAAGTCCAAGGTACTCAATTCTTCTAGACAGCTCCTTTGTTTTTCTGTCTCTCAAGCTATTTCCTTTGGAACATTGGAAAATATTTCACTGGCATAGTCTTTCTTTGAGCTTTATTATCAAATAATTATATGCAGTCTCCTTCTGTTTGATGGTTCTCTTTTTGTTAGATAAACTTTTGTATTTCCTGCTTAGCCTGTTTTGCATCAAAAATGTCTCTATCTTCTAGGAAAACTATTCTGAAGACAGCTTCGTACAGCAACTTGAATCTCACACTTGCCTCTCAACATTCCCAGATTGCTGGGATAAATTTCCTTCTCTTCTGTCTGGTGTGTAGTGAATAATCATTTTTCAAAAATACTCTGCTGTCTCCAGTTTTTAATACGTTTCCCTTCTGCTGTAGTTTTGTCAGAATCAACTCTTTATGCTGCTATAATTGCATCTTTCCTAATGCAGGTCTTGACTGCTTTCTCATGGCCAGGTTTGGAGCTTACACTCAACATGTCCTTTCAGTTAATAAATCCTTCTATGTAATACCAGTCTAGATGCTTATTTATGCTTTCATAAAATCAGTACAGTGACAGTCTGTTCCTTCCAGTTTCTCTGGTACAACAGAACATTTCAGATTTTCTCTGTGTACTCTGTCTTCTAATTATAACATTTTTGAAACAGCTCTTCTTGAGAATTCACATCCTCTTCTTCATTTCAGCCACTGATTTTGCAGTTTTTATGTTCATCTAGATAGCTAGTTAAAGCTTCTTCTGTTTTTCCAACTGTTATCTGAGATATGTCCCGTGGTGGTGGTGCTGCGGTAGCGTTGTTGCCTCACAGTAAGACGCTGTCCGGTTCGATTCTCAGCTAGAGCGTCTTCTGCGTGGAGACATGCGTGAATGGGCGTACCTTCGTTGAAGGTTGTGCGTCAGGGCTGGTAACTCAGTACGTAAAAATCAACTACCAATTATTAGCGGACCGGAGTTATGCTGTGGCAACCCCTAACCGGGAAAAGCCGAAAGACACAAACAATCTGAGATATGTCCCTTGAATGTTTCATCTACATTAATCACCTCTGAGTACATTTGATTTATTGTTCTCTCTTAATTACTGGAAGCCATCTCTTGTACCAAAGCTGAAGCTTGAACTGCGTTTTGCTGAACAGCTGCAGGATTCTTCCCAGTCAGTGTTTTCTCTTTACCTTTTATAGTTGTTTTTTTCAGGTTCTCTAAATTTCTTCTTTGTTGGCATCCAGGTAGTGTCTTTACTAGCTGGTAAGAATATTATTCAAGCTGGGAGAATTATTAGCTCTCATTTTTCAGCTTCTTTTTTCGCACTGGAAGAGCTGAAATTAAACTGTTAATCAGTGTGCAATCATCCTGGAAGTCCCAGCAAGTGGTCCATTTTCAGAACCATCTCTAAGAAAACTGTGCTCCTATAGATAAGGCAATTATCTGACTTTAGTCAAAATTCCCTACAATTCCTTCACTTCCCCTTCCTCAAAATGGAAGCCCTTTATACTACTCTGCCCCCAAACATTTTATTAATGTCTCCTTCTAACAAGGTATAATTCCCGACACAAGGAAACAAGCTAAGATTATACCACTATCTAGTGTTGCCTTTATCTTGTCTCCTCTGACTTTCATCTGTCTCCATATTGTGTGTTCATCTTACAAACTAAGTGAAAAACAGTCTACAACTAATTCTTAGGGTATATCACAAAATATGCTTTTCTACTTAATGAGCAACACAAGTTCAGAAGAGGTCCCAGTACATTAATTGCTCCAGGTATAGCAGTACATCTTGTCCAACATAGAATGTATTCATTGTACATCGACTTTGATGATCTTAAGCATGCCTGTGATTCAATGGATCATGGCATACTGACCTTCCAGCTATGTATCTTTGTTCTGCAGATGGTCCCTTAAGGCAGCTCACTAATTTTGTTGCTAATAGGTTAGCAAAGGTCAAAATTGCCAGTACTTTTTCTTATCTTGGATTGCTCACTAGTTCTTGGATTGCTCACTAGTGGAGTTCCAAAAAGATCTGTTCTTGGACCCTTACTACACTCCCTCTTCATCTCTGATCTTAAATTAGATCTCCCCAGTGTACTAAATATATTTATGTAGACATACTAGTTCTTATTTCTAACAGGAATTATTTATCACATACATAAAACATCCTCTAAACTTGTTTTAACAAAGTTTAGGTCTTGTTCCACGTGAGCAAATTGTTTGCTAATGCTGAGAAACCCAAAAGTATGTTATATGACATACCTCAAAGACTGTGGGGGTCTTCTTCACCTTAACATCAGTGGTACTACAAGTAATTATGTCCAACAAGTCTATGAATTCAAATACCTTAAGAGTCAGGAGCTGTCTTAATTATCAAGGGAAGGTCATCAAAAGTCTAACTCATCAAATTTACCTCCTTCCCCAGAAGTGATGTGACCCCATAGGATGTTTATACTAGTAAGGGGGGTGTAAGATTAAAAAGCCTCCACAACTAAGGGATGGGGAGACAGACAAAACTCTGGGATGTACCACTTTGTTAGAATGCAAACTCAGTGATTCAGAGTTTCAAAGGATTTGCTATTGATAATTAAAATGACACACTTAGAGTTTCTATGTTACATTCATCACTAACTTTGTTTATTACACATCACTGGGATCTTCTAAAAATCATTGGACAGCTGAAATTATCCCATAAAATTCTGTGGATTCATACTCTTGAAATACAGTGTGCCACTGGTAAAAAATGTTCTTATTCATTAAACGGAAGGTTTTGGGTCTGGTATAATGGTAAAGATGTTTACCTCACAGTCACAAATTACACAGTTGATTCTCATATTTGAAAGCAAAATTGACTATGTTTAAAATTGCCCACTAGGGCAGCTAGCCTACTAATAACTTATCAGCCTATATGCCATACCACTGGTCACTCCAGGACTTGTTAGAAATAACAGAAGACTTGGAATAGTGCTAAGCAGAATTTACAGATATATCTTTCTGACAAGTCTATTCGTGTACCATTGTATATCGTGTGACAAAGGCTAAAAACTTTCTTGATATAGAAAGACTATTGTATTTCATTTTTAATTTGGTGATTCTTAAATATTTGCTTAATGACTAAAGCCATACACTAGCATCTGCGCTATAAAAGCATTTTCCCAGAATGCCATAAGGTTCTGCATTGCCAGTACCATAATACTAGAAAGATCTACAAAACATATTCAGACTGATAGTTAGTCTCTCTCTTGTCTTGCACTGTACCCAGTGACAAGTCTCTTTCAGTTCTCTGAAGTACTGTCAAGCACAAATAAATAAATAAATAAATAATGGCTACAGTACCTGCAGCACTAGTTGTTAGGGCTACCTTTTCCCATTCAAGTTGACAAAAGTTAGATCACATACCACTTTTTTTTCCAATGATGCTTAACTGTAGCACTGACTTTGTGGTACTTGGCACGGCAATGAATGACAGTATGCTCTTAATCTGATCGCTACACATTCCTTTCTTTGCCGTGTTCAGTATTTTGTAGACTACTATAGGTTGTCCTGAGCCACAGAACTTTTGCTTGCCTGAAGTCTTGGGTTACAGTTTAGTTTAAACCTGTAATCTTTTTTTTTTTTTGCATGCTTAAAAATGCAAAATTCATGTTTACAACTGGATATGGAAGGCCAATACTATCTTGTCTTTGGGGGGGGGGGTGATTCATCAATTCTAGTCTGCCACCATATGCAACTTTAAAAAATGTACTGTATAATGGTGCTTCTAAATTCTCTGGAGCAGTTAAAGCAGCAGCAACATCCACTAATTAAAAATCTAGAATAATATTATCTCTCTTTTTTCCTTTAACTACACTCACTCATTATCTTACACTTCCTTCTTTTTTCCTTCCCATTTCAATTTCTGCTGCCATTTATACACTGACGTGTCACACAGTAAAATACATTTGTGATATTTTACTTGCCATATCTCTTAATCACACATATCCACCTGTATATCAGCATATCTTGTCAAGGAAACTGCCAGCATTTTTTCTAAATTTATCTCCAGACATGATGCCCTCCAGAATTATTAATTTATTCTCAGTGCTTTATCAGCTTTATTTTTGGAACACAACCCAAATCATCTTAATTACTCAGAAAATAAAATATCATACCATCTACTATCTTGGTCTCAATAGTCTGTAAACCAAAGAGTCCATGGCAAATACAAATAAAATTGGAATGAGAAGGCATCACTAAGTCCTAGTCTAAATAGTTTACAATTGTAAGTATATCAGTGTTTCAAAAGACAAAACTTTACCAGTTATGAGTTTATTAAAAGACAAATCTAGAGCCAATCATCTTCTTCAAAGAGTCTGTAAAAGCCATGGGACACCATAATACCTCAACACATTTAACTTAATATTTACCTTAAATCTGTCAAATGCATTCCTTTTGGATGCCCTTATCTGGGTTGATGAATCTCCATAGTTAGTGACATCTTTCATCACTGAGGGTAACAACTAAATATCCAAAAAAGATTACTGGTTTCAAAAGTTGGCTAAGATCATGGTCATAGTCTTGCAGCATTCAGGATCCCACCACTTAGAAAAGTGTGGGGTCAGATCTAGTTTGCAAAGTACAGGCTACACCTTTCCTCAGAAAGAGCTGGGGTACTGATTACATTCTTTTCTCGTCCCCCACTGCCTTTTGATAGACATATTAAACTATGCCACGATAACATTTAGGTACATGTGGGGCTCATTACACCTACAAAAAACTAAAAAGCAAACCAACATAACAACAACAACCACAACAAAAATCTAAAGGCTTAACAGGCCTTTGAAGGGAAGTGGGATATGTGCCATATCAGAAAAATAGTTTTTTGTGTTTTTAATTATAAATCATTGGTGTTTGGTGGTGGACTTGATGTTTGTGTTCTCACTCTTTTGGCATGAGACATATAATTAGCATCTTTCACTCTCTAGCTTATATACATTTAGTATGCCCCACTTATCAGCATATTCCCAAGAATGGTATGGACTCATTTATCAATCAGCGATCATTGGCCAGTGCTTAGAAAGCCAACACTTCAGTCTTTGTCACAAGTCGTTATTGTTCGAGATGCATATAACCTCCAAGAAAATCATATCACTTTTCTTTGACAGCGAATAATCCAACAATATCTACAATGTGTTTATTAAATATAATATTGACAGCAATACTTGCTATTTTTAACATATAAGAAATTCTTAATTTATTTGTCTCGTTTTAATACATTTAGGATTTTCTTCATTGCCTGTCTCCCATATTGCTCCTTTTTCCTACACTTTCTACAATTGTGTTTCCTTTATCAGTTGTCAGTACCACGTATCTATGGTTCACCAAAGTGTCCAAGCCTGTAAGCTACCCTTTTCCTTTATTCCAAAATGCCAAAGAATGACAAAGCTTTTCTCTTTACATGGGGATATCCTTTTCCAAGGTCATTTCTAAAATCACATCATTTGTTTTCTTTTCTTGTGCAAAATTTCACATAGCCTATTTTATTACTTCATTTAATTTATATTCTCAAATTTTCTGTTGCTCTGCTGTTTCTACTTTTCCTTCTATTAATGAAGTACTTGGGTCTTGCCTGTGTAATATTTGTATTTCTTTATGCAATTCCTGATTACTTAAATCTGTCTGGGTGTCTTGTTCACCCACGACTAGTAATTCTCTTCCTCTAGTTTTCATTATATGTCTGCAATCCAATCTCTATGTATCATTTATCTCATTTTCCTCAAGGACACGAAATATGTATATTACACATTTCAAGACAAAGAAAACATCTGTCTCAGGTGAACACACAGAAAGCAAAAATCTAGTTTTTTTTTCTAAATTACAGGTTAAGTTGAGTTGCATTAAACTTTCACAATTATGACAACGACATTTATGTAGAAAATAAAGTAGTAGATCTCCGTCTGCACCAACAAAACAGCATTTGGAATGCTGTAAACTTCTTTCCAACATGCAGACCTTAAAAATGTCATCTAGACTATCCAACCACCTCTCCAAATGTCTATTCCACTTGGAAGTGTGGTAGAACCACTGACCAACATGCGCCAGTTCAGCCAATACAGTCACGTACCAAATATGGGCTTCCTGATTTCTGTATTTACAAACTGCATAACTGGTTTTGTTAGGGGAATCACTGTAAAGGAGTCCAGCTCTGTGGGAAAATAAGTTAATATATATTACCTTTTTCCAAATGTTATGGAATAGTGAATGCATCTAAAAATTGAAGCTGTATATTTTCTGTGTATTTATGTGAACAATTGAGATCAGCTCTATCAGTTTAAAATTTCAAATTTAGAATTATTTCTCAAATTATGTAGTATCTAACTGGCTTGGACTGTAAACTTTCTTGGCATGTCAACAGCTATGCATTGACTTGCTGTTTTTAGTAACGTTCAGGTAAATTATTACAAAGTTTGTTTATTCTGTTTCCCACATCAGCAATTCAGATGTACCTTTCTGAAGTTTCTTTTCTAATGGCAGTAAACATTTGTTTTAAATCAGAATAACAGAAACAAATACGACTCTAAAGGTAAATGGTCCACTCAATAAAACAAATGTAACAAAAAGTCCAAAGAGTGAGACCAAAGCATGTTACAGGGCTGAAATATTTAATAAAATAGAATATAAAAATAATAAAAGTTGGTGAGCACTTTCACAATATAAATAGTTGCTTCATCAGGCCAATTTAATTTTACACTTTAGTGAAACATTTAAATAAGACAGTGTCACCAATCATAGGAGGCATAACAAAACACTATAACCAATCATGCTACACATTTACTATCCATCTGATGGCCTTCAGATTTCGCTAGATGTAACAATAAGACCAATCAGAGGAAATTTAAAGTAAAATTACCCCCAGTGATAGGTGGCTTAATATAACATGTAACCATTCTCACCACACATTTGTTAAGCATTCAGTGGCTTACAGCATAGTAATGCAGCCACTCAGATTCTATTTTAGCATAGTATTATAGCCGATTGTATAGGTTCCTTACAGTGTATTTTCTACCAGTCATAAATACAAGGGAAAAACAATATAACCAATCATGTTGCAAGGTTATTAGCCAAATACAAACATTCAGGCTTTACTTAGTGTAGACTTGTGGACAATTATGTTCTACAATTAAAAGATGTATATAGTGGCCAAACTAATCAAACAATGCACACTAAAATAATTTAGTTAATAACAGTTGCGTATCAGCAGGCCTTTGGCTTCTCCTCGCAATAAACAATCTCTTCTAACATATTTCCACACTGTTTAAGAAATATATGTGATCAATACTAAAAATGTAAAACTCAGCATAGTCTAGAGCTAAACCCAGGCCTCTTACATAAAAGGTAAATATTCTACTACCGGACTGCTAACGGGCAGTGGATGCGGGTCTCCAGATTTAATGTCTGTGATGATAAATTTAATGATGAGATTTGAAATTTAAGTATAAATGTGGAAAAGAGGGGTTATAGAAGCTCCAAAATTGATGTTAATATGAGTCAGATTTCATTTTTACACCTGGATAGAGCAAAGACTTACTTTTCTTTATGAGAATGTGATGACGACAGCATTACTAGGAAGCAAACTTGGAATGGCAATGTTAAGATCCCCCTAGACACATAGGATCTAGGCATAATATGAGGATTTAGGCATACAACGTCAGGGGGATATATTTCCATAAGAACAAGATATCTGATTAAGGTGAGAGACAAAAAATATAAGAAATGGAAGAGAGGTTGACCTTCAACTTTGAAAACTGAAATAAACAAGGTGGACAAACAGATTAAGCATAGTGGAAAACAAGATCAAGAAAAAATTGAAGAAAAATTATGTAAAGATATTGAGCACAATGAACCTTTTTACAGATACATAAGATGTGGAAGGAGTAAAGACATACAACTG
This sequence comes from Protopterus annectens, assembly GCF_019279795.1. Taxonomy (NCBI): domain Eukaryota; kingdom Metazoa; phylum Chordata; order Ceratodontiformes; family Protopteridae; genus Protopterus; species Protopterus annectens. The sequence continues at coordinate 362,845,710 of NC_056734.1, forward strand.
TATGCAGATTCTAACATTTATTCTCAGACACAACAGATTATAGATATATTTGCAAAATCTTGTGCAAAATAGTTTGGCTCCACAAAGGGGGTGATAAGTTGCCCTAGTGACATCCAAGTAACCTCAGATACTGGAATCAAATTAGACTATATTGAAAAAGAACTGTGCAAACTGGATCCAAACAATGCACAGAGAAGAGATGGAATTAGTAACAATGACCAGAGAACACTTCAGCAAGAACTTATGGTACTATTATATCTATTATGCACTAGGTCATATAAATATGGGGAGATTCCTCAAGATTGGAGATGTGCTTATTAAACCTGCCTTTACGGGAAAGGGGAGTAAGACAAACCCAGAGTCATATAGACCCTTAAGTCTACTTTCATGTTGTGGAAAAATAATGGAGAAGGTAATATTGGATAAATTATTATCAGAAATGGATTGGTTGGGACTTGAAACCATATATCAGCATGCATTTGTTGAAAATAGATCTATTACCACCTGTAACATGATATTCTATAACAATATAATAACAGCTATGAATGAAAAATTCTGCTGTGATGTAATTTATATAGATTTAACTTCAGCAGTTGACAGGGCCATACACAAAACACCGATCAATAAATAAGAACAACTAGATATTGATGTACTCTTGATAAGATGGATAGCTGCATGGCTTACAAATAGGACATGGCAAGTATCATATGGCAACAAGGCAGGTGAAATCCTTGGTTACAGTCAGGTTGTCCCACAGGGCTCTGTCCTAGGCCCTTATTTGTTTAGATGGTATCTTTCAGACCTAACTTTTTCATCTTAGGTGTTCTGTACCACACCCAAGAAACCAATGACTCACTCTCAGGCACCTGCTTCCTTGCCTCAGTCTCAAATGCTTAAAACAACGGAAGACTTTATAATGCTGATCAGGGGAATCCAATCTACCCCTTCCAAAAGAAAGAGAGATCTGTCCCCAGTACTTTTATCTGAACAGGAGTCTGACTCTGATGCATCTGAATATGAAGACTTGCAACCCCTTTCTGCTTATGAGGATTCTGATGCAGAGGATTCCATTCCCTCAGCCTCTCCACCTGAGGACTTTTCCTTTGGGGAAATCCTTCATACCTTAAGGGAACATTTCTAATGGGAATGTCAGGACTACCCTCAGTCTACAAAAAGACTCAGGGAATTCTTAGGTCTTCCACAGCACAGACCCCTGGCCATTCCCTCAGTCCTGGATGTTGTGGACGATGTTTTCCTGGGATCCAGTTTGACTCCTGACACCCTACCTCCTGCACCCAGAAAACCTGAAAGGTACTACAGAGAGCCCCTGACTCTCACAAATTTCTTTTCAAAAATCCTACTGCTGAGCCTGAGGTAATTTCTCAAGGGTCTAAACGTATTAAAGCAACCTCTGCTAAAAATTCCACCCCCTTAGATAGGAATTCCCAAGCACTAGACAGATGGGGTAAAAAAGTATGCACCTCTGCTAGTCTTGCTGTCAGAGCACCCTGCTAGACAGGGGTCCAGGGAAGCAAATATTGTGGGAGGAAATAGCCAGGGAATTGTTATGGCTAGGCTTGTATAGGCCCTAGGGCCGATAGCCTAGTACCGACCCATGAACCCATGAACCATGAACCTATAGTCTATATGCAGATGACCTGGAATTGGGTGTTTTAAACTGATAGCATGTGTTACAGATAAGGCATATCTGCAAAGTAACTTGACTAAATTGACCATTTGTGTACAGGAGGATAATATGCTGTCAAATACATCAAAAACTAAACATATGGAATTTGGGAGGCATAAATTGAAAGGTGAGTATTTAATACAGCACACAGTGATTGAAACTGTAGACTCATTTAAGGACCTGGGTATATGGGTAGATCCAGCTTTGAGTTTTTCTAATCATATCAACCAATTGGTTAATGATAGTTATAGAACTATAGAATGTATAAAAAGACTTATAAAGTCTAGGAAATCAAAAATTATTAAGTCATTCTTTGTTAGCTACATTAGACTCATGCTTGAGTATGGAATAACAATATGGAAACCCTATAAGAAAACAGGCATGAGTAAACTGGAAAGAGTACAGAGGAAATATACCAGTGGCATCCATGGATGTGAAAATTTAAGTTATTATGAAAGACTACAATATCTGAACTTGTACAGTGTCTCATATAGATATTTAAGAGGAGATCTTATTCAGGTATATAGGGCATTTAGAGACAACTACCTCTGGGAATGTTTGGGGTCATCAAAAAGTACTAGAGAATCATCAGACAACCTATGTAGAAGCCAGTGACTACAGTGTCTTGGGTACAGAGAGACATAAAGTCATAAAATATCAGAATATGCAGGCAGAAATGAGACCAATGTGGAAGAAAGACACCCAAGCACTTCCAATTGTAGTAGGAGTAACGGGTCTTATGAAAAAAAAATCTGCAATCATATTTAGATATGTTACCAGTGCACGTAACCCCATACGAATTACAGAAGGAGTCATTACTGGGCACTTTGCGGGTGCTGTGAAGAACACTTAGGTTCATAGGTTCATGGGTAGGTACTAGGCTATCAGCCCAAGGGCCTACGTAAGCATAGCCAACAAGGTTCCCTGGCTTACACCACCCAAGAAAGTTATTTTCCTGTGCCACTGTCAAGCAGAGACACAGAAGTGATCCCTGGAGTGTATTTCCTATTTCCCATCCACTCATCAAGATTTTTCTTGAAGAGTGCTAATGAAGAACTTTGCCTGACATAGATAGGTAGCCTGTTCCAGAGTATGGGAAGTCTCTGGGATAGGAATCTATCTCTCCAGCATGTCCTGTTTATTGTGGTGACAAGGTTTAGGTCCCTAGAGCATGTAGCTCAGAGGGATTGGGATTTCTTTAGGTGCAGCATGTCCATCAGCTCTGGGTTTGACATAGCTTTATATGTTAGGCAGATATCACCTCAGAGTAGGTGATATGCTACGGAGTAAAGCTGGAGTTTTTTGAGGTGGTCAGTGTAGGGCATTTGTTTGAGGCCAGTAATCCTCTTTGTGAGGTACTTCTGTGGCCTTTCCAGCTGCTGCAGATGTCTTGTGAGGTACATTCCAAAAGGGGCATTGTACTCTATAATGGGTCTAATGAGTGTCAAGTAGAGGGGAACAATGACCTCTTTTTTCCTGGATGAGAACCCTTTTATGATAAGGTGTGCCACGTAGAAGGACTTCCTGACTACTGTGGCGATGTGACTATCAAAGGAGAGACTACTGTCCACATGGGTCCCAAGGTCTCTTATCACGCATTCGGAGTTAAGTAGATTGCTGCCTATGTGGTAGTTTATGGGTACACAGCTTTTACCAAAGGGGATAACACTGCTCTGACACCAGGCATCTGTCTCAGCGAAGCCCTTCTGTAGGATGTCCACTTGACTATGGCTCCTAGTTTGCAGTCATCTGCGAACTTCGTTAGCCAGAGGCCTTCTGTGTTAGCCTGTACTTCAGAGAAGTAGATACCAAACATGAGAGGTCCCAGGATGGAACCCTGTGGTACTCCACTTGTCACTGTTTTCTGAGGTCAGATTTGGAGTCTGCAACTTTTACAGTGTGGATTCTGTCAGTGAGCCAGTTGGCAACCCATCTTGTGACATAGGGATTTATACCTAGTTTAGTGAGTTTAGCTATAATTCCATAATGGGGGATGGTGTCAAAAGCCTTGGTGAGGTCAAGCTAGGCTGTGTGAACCACCTTACTCTCATCTATGGCTTTGGTGACTGCCTCAAAGATGTCAATCAGGTATGTATGTATTTGTATGTAGGATGTTATGGCAGCCTAATCTGCTACAGTACTTTGAATGGGTAGCTAAACTGAATGATGAGGGTGAATCTGTAGCTGCAGAGTGCCTGAAATGTTTGGAATGTGCTGATCCAGCCAACCTGGGTTTGATTAGACTGGTAGAATTTTTGGTAGAATCTAGAACAGAAGTTTCCATTAAGAAAGGAATAATTAGTAGAAGTTATAAAATACTGCATGATAACTATAAGAATTAATAGGAGGAGGTTAGGAAGGATTGGGAGGAAAGATTGGATAAGCAATTCACAAAGAAACAATAGGGGGATATATGTATGTCTCCAAAATATGCAACAAAATCTAAAAGATTTAGGATCTTTGTTTGGAAGTGTTTACATTGGTATTTTTGTACTCCAAGCAGGCTCCAAAGAATTTTTCCTTAGGTAGACAGTAAATGTTGGAGGTGTGATGGGGAAGAAAGAGGTAACTGGGAACATATGTTCTGGGAGTGTAATGAGTTGGCAGACTTTAAAGATTCCCTGCAGTCTGCACTGTTGGAGATGCTGGGTGAGCAAATTGGAGTAACTAGGGAAATTATTTTTTGAGCTATGATACAGAATCGGAATTGCCTAGACATAGTAAGGCCTTGCTGAATGCAATTATGATGGCTGCCAAAAAAAGCAATTACTAGAAAATTGAAATCAAAGTCTTAAACAACTTTACTAGAAGTAATAAAGATAGTAACAGAGATAAAACAACTGGAACTGTGATCTTTGGAAAAGGATAGGAGCAAATTACACAGAAAAAATGGGAAATGTGGGATCAATACATGCACAGGAGGAATGAGGTTCAAAAGAAGGCAGGATTTGAATGAGTTATGTAATAGCTGACTGACAATGACTGGATTTATTAAAAGTGATGCACAAAGTTTGCAGCTACAGTTGTGTTGGCACGATTTGTAATGTATAATGTTTTGCAATTGAGATTGTGTCATTATGGTTTATTTTCATTTATATAAATGTAAGATTGCCTATGTCATACATGAAAATTTATTAAAGATATTTTTTGTTTAAAAAAATGGGCTTGATTAGCTGACCAGAGTGAGGCACTGGGGGAACCCCAGGTGTGGAGGTGGGAAAGAGTATATTTATCAGCTCACTCATCTTTAAAGAGGGGGGCAGTGTGTGTCTTGGTGACAAGAAATTGGGGCACCTAGCAACAAGTGGGGGGGGGCAAGGACACAGGTGCCAGTGAACGACAGCAGCTCACATGAATGAATGTCCCCACATTGTACTCATTGCACACTGCAACCAGAAACAATTGCCAAGTTGCACATGAGAAGGCTAAGCGGATACATGAAAAAAATGATCCACCTGGGATGATGGTCTATCACCACTTGACCAATGGTGGAGCAATAGTAGAGTAGCAGAACCATGAGGGGCTAGATGGTTGGACAGGTAGGACTAAAAAGTCTCTGATAGTATGCAAAAGGTCAGCTGAGAAGATACGAGGTCTTGAGATTTAAAGAACTACTGTAGACTGAATAAAAAAAATGGTGGAATGTTAAATATCAGGCAGCAGAGATCAAATCAAGTGATGTATCCTGGAGGGCAGAGAATGGATAGTGGTATGATAACAGCAGTCTGTGCTCAGGTGTATGCATTTATCATTTTCTATCTCACATATCTAAAGAATTCATAGCAATTAAAAATGCACTTGCACACAACATAAACATAGGGATGGACATAGTTTTAGAAAAGAAACTGACTTTGAAATGGAATTGGATGGATTATAAAAGCTATCAAAAAGATGGCTTCTAAGATTTAATGCTGGTGAATGTAAGGTTATGAATTCTGAGGGTGGGGAAACTATTTAGGGGACATTCATATGTGGAATTCATCTGATGAATTGTAGTGGAAAATAACCTAGGGGCCATCATCACTTTCCGTCACCAGGAATACTGTAAGAGTGGTGGGGAATGTTAACAAGATACAGAAATTAGGACTGCAAACATGCATGTGGGCTCATTAAACAAAGAAGTTAATTGAAACATGTCTGTACAGCTCTGAATCACCATGGCTCATTCCATCACATTTCTGTGGCTCAAGTAAATAAACACAAATGCAAAAGCATAAAGTCTATTTTTTTGCACTCTATAACTACTCACAAAACTTACAGCTACTTAAAACAATATGTACTCAACCTCTCCATTCTCTTAGTTCTCCACAATCTAACAAAGTCAAGCACTGAAATTTAAATAAATAATATTCATTTCCATACGGCTTTACCTTTCCTCATGAATTTAACTTTACAAGTAGTCCAGTAGTTTCATGTCTCTCCTACTTCTCTGACAACATTTCAGATAAAAAAACAGTTAAATTAAAATTTACTAATGGTAATGGTTTCTCAGGGGTAGCAGAAGCCCGCCCACATGCCCATGCTCTCCCTACATGAAATGGCTACACATGATGGCTCCTGATGATCTTTGCAAAATCTATGCATATAGTGATCGAGCTCAAAGTCTGGTGAAGATGCTGTTTTAGACTGTTCATCTTCAAAAGGTGGTAAGGCAAAGTTGCAATAAACTACTTGTTTCAGCAGGATTGATTGTTCAGATATTTATTGCATTATTTGATTATATGTTACATTTAAATAACTTTTTATATCCGATTTAATCTAATACTTTATCCAATATATAATGTTAGAAGTATAATAAACTGCTAGTGTGGTGCAAAGCATTTATTTATTTATTTTTTTAGTTGAATGCTCTGATAAAATATAGACCATTCTCAGCCATGATCTGGGTCAAAGTCAAAACAACTACTAATAACAAAAAGAAAACTAATTCTAATGTTAAGGGCAAAAATACAGAGTCTTTTAAGAATGCAAAGGCTAATATAGCATTTGAATAAAAATACTATTAAGGAGATATAACAAATGTCAAATAAATAAATAAATAAAATGTAAGTAAAAATGATAAAAAGCTTCAGCAGTTAAAGCTAACTTTGTTTTGCCCTGCACCTTGGCAAAGAGCCTTTCGTGTGTTTTTTTTCTGTTAACATTGCTAGTTTACATGTGTCTTATTTTCATGTGAGATGTAATATTCATCTGACTTTTTGAAAAGGATTTTGTATATTTTACAAATTGCAGTTTATAAGTCAGCCTGACACAGAATGCTTATTCAGTGGGTAATATTCAAAGTCCCAAATGTTGCATTTACATAGCAGTTGTCCACAAAGAGCACCACTATACTGACTAAGTAAGTGCAAAGGCATTTTAACAATCGAGCCAATTTATGGTAAAAGCATAAAGTAGCTAAAGCTAATGCATAAGTATGTGTGAAGGACTATGAGAAAGCCTTAGCTTCATATGATTTTGTAGATACTCGGATATTGAGGATGAGTGTGGCTATGCACAGTCATGTTTAAAAGACGTGAGGCAAGTGGTGTACAGTGCAGCTTTTATTTTAAATAGTTTAAAAAAATAAAGAGGTTTAATATGTTTTATATAGGGGTATCTTTACATGGACGTCCTGTTGTTTGCTTTAAAGAATGGAAACGGGAGATAGGAAAGACTGAAAAAGGGAAGACATACCAAAGAGAGTAGCACAAAAGGCAGACATCAAGAAGGTTGTGTTGGAAAGGATGGGAGAGGAATGGAGGAGTATTATATTTTTGTAGGGAGTTAGACTCCCCATTTTTTCTAATTTTTGATATAAGAGGGTAGTTTGGGTGGAAAATAGGTAAAAAGGTGTAACGGGGAGGATAAGGGAAAGGAGGGTGGGTGCAACAAGACTCCCTGGTCCACAGGCCCTCAAACACTTCCACTACCTGATGTTGTTGTACTGGAGGACCCCGATGTTGAGGAGGCAGGGTCCTGTGGTGGGGTTGTGGTCTACCCACTGAAGCGAATCCTAGACTGGCCCAAAGGTATCTGTCCACTACTGGCTTCATCATGTCCTCAGCCAAGTCCCAAAGCCCATGTTCAGTGAGCTTGCCAGGCTGCCATGTACCAGGGTGCTTACAGGACTGGTTCTACTACCCTGACCATGTGAATAGTTCCCTGGATGGGAAGAGGATGAACATTCCCTAACCTGGGAGACACATGGCTAGGCTGCTCCTCAGGACCCATAGAAAAATGAAAAGAATTGGGAAAGAAAGAACATAAAGAAGGGCAAAGTAATGTATAATTAAAATAAGAAAAAGAGAGAAAAAAGAAGTAGGGAGAGACAAAGAGGAAATGCAGCTGATAAAATCACACATAATGTTAGACATTATTCCAGTCTTTATTAGCAGTGAATTTTATTTTTTATTAAATCTTTATTCAACTAAAACAAAATGTCTAAGAAATGCTTATGCATACATGGGAACAATCAGTGTATTGCTATCAAGTGTTGGTGGTTTCTACATTTGCAGTCTACTGATGCTAACAAAATATGCTGATTTAACATAAGAAATGGTTATGCATTTCAGTTTTTGCTTGATATGGATTTGGTTGCAATACTGTATAAAAAAAAACTTTAGTCCTTCTATAATCTGTGTATGAATACTCTTGCAGTTATATATAGTAACAAAATCAGTTAAAGACAGAAAATAGTATTTATTACTTTCCACTTCTTTTTTTTAAATGGTAAGGTTTGAATTCATACTTACAAGCGCCATCAGGCAATCTTGCCAGCTGAGCTGAGTTGTTCTATATTTCCTCTTCAGCTACATATAGAACACATAAAAGCATGGTTGTTTACATATTTGCATGTTTCTATTTTTTCCTTAATGACTACTAGTACTACTCTGCATTTGCTTAGTATGCATGATTATCTATTTAAACATTTATTCATATCTGAAATATGAAACACAGCTCTAATATTTTTTAATGCAAGTTGAAATAGTAGAAGTGCATCTTCCTACAAATTGTTACACTTTTATATGTGAGCACAGCTTGTCTGTTTGGGGAGGGGATGTTGCCCTGAATCTTACCATATACTTTGTTCAGTATACGTTCTATTTTCAACTATTATGGTTTACACATTTTAAATGCAGTTTTAAGTAGTACATTGTGAATTTTCTTTAGGCAAAGGCCAAATCTGTGTACATATAAAAATTTAACAACTGAAAGGAAGTTTTAACTTCCTTCCAGATCAACCTTCATTAAACAAAACACATTTACTGTAAGAGATGGATGCAGTACATATACTTCATGACAATAATGTCTGCTTTGATAATTTTCTGCTTAATACATGTAAGCACATGTGGAGATTGTGTAGAAATGTATGCAAAAGCATTACAACTGGCCATCTCTCACTAAACTATGTACTGGTCATTTACTCAATACTCTAACTTACATCCCCCTTCTACATGATAGAGTTCAGCAAACTTGTATTTGCAGTTAATAACCATCTCGTACAATTATCATACTAATAAACATTTTCTAGCCTACACCAAATCCTTTTCTTCAAAAACTGTCTGCATTTATTTCAACTAATAACTAAGCTAATAGCTACTGTTCATGAAATTATGGGACAATGCAAATATTCTTTTGTTTGTGTATAAATATATACATACATTTGTATACATGAAAAAATAATTGTGTTTATGCAGATGTACATCTGCAGTTTACAGACACATATGCATACTATATATTTCTTTACTCATAAATATATTTTGTATTGATACACAAAAGTTTGTCATCACATAAACATTCCATATTTGTATACAGATGCAGTTCTGTGTACAGATATACAACAAACAAAATGGCAAATAGTACATCACCGAGAAAACTAACACCAGTTGAAAAAAGCATAAACAGAAAACTTCACTGCAGCAACCTCAGTGGTTACCCAAACTAGCTTGTAACAAAAAATGTATAAAAAACACACTTTGACACAATAATGATTTAGCTAAGTGCTTTTGTTCCTTTTAATGAGAACTTGCATAAGAGCTAAAATTAATCCTACTATGTAGTTTAAAAAGTCCATTCAAAAACTCACGTCACAAATAAAATCAAAACTTTCTTTTAAAATTATATTTCACGCTTAAAAATGTTGTAACTTGTTAACTGCCCAGTTTTCACATATACTGTAATTCACACACAAATAAAAAACTATTATATAGACTGGGATTTTAAAAGACACTTAATGTTGATAGTTTCATGTAGACCAGGTTGTTCATCTGCCTGCAAAAAATTTGCCAATTCAATTTTTTTTACTTCAAGAAGATTGTTGATATTACCACCAAATGGACCAACTGTTGTTGTTGTGTCTTTCGGCTTTTCCCGGTTAGGGGTCGCCACAGCGGAACTCCGGTCCGCTAATGATTGGCAGTAGATTTTTACGTGCTGAGTTGCCGGCCCTGACGCACAACCTTCAACGGAAGTACGCCCATTCACGCATGTCTTCACACAGAAGACGCTCTAGCTGAGAATCGAACAGGACAATGTCTTACTGTGAGTCGACAAAGCTACTGCAGCACAACCACCGCAATAAAATCAAATACAAAAAATACAAATTTCTTAAAATTAACATACTCAGATGCATGTTTAGCTAAAACATTAGTGAAATCTTTGCTTTTTATTGCAAACAAATGCAACATAGAAACATGTAAATATGTAAACAACCATGCTTTTATGTGTTCTATATGTAGCTGAAGAGGAAATATAGAACAACTCTGCTCAGCTGGCAAGATTGCCTGATGGCGCTTGTAAGTATGAATTCAAACCTTACCATTTAAAAAAAAGAAATGGAAAGTAATAAATGCAATTTTCTGTCTTTAACTGATTTTGTTACTATATATAACTGCAAGAGTACTTATACACACATTATAGAAGGACTAAAGTTTCTACTTGTTTTACCCACATAAAAACATTCACATGATTCACAAGTAGCTAAATAAACTGTATAAGTAGAATTACATGTAAACCTATTTTTTTTTGCCAAATGTGTTTTTTTGAGGTGTTTCAATACTACGTTGGACTGCTTGTTGATAAACCTACAATATTTACAGTTGTGGCAATGAAACACCCCATTCCTTTTAGGCATGTTGCTTTCAGAAATATTTTCAAATAACGTTTTCAAGTTATAATTTTTCTTATTACCGTATCTAGGTCTAGCTCCTGCTTCTTCTTTCGGCTTTAGGGGTCGCCACAGCAGATCACCTGTCCACTCATGATTGGCAGTAGAGTTTTAGAGTGTCGAGTTGCCAACCCGTCGCCCAACCTTCCACAGAAGGCACACACATGCACACACTCATACCTAGTGCCAATTTAGAGTGTCCAATCCACCTACAGCATGTCTTTGGGATGTGGGAGGAAACCAGAGCACCCGGAGGAAACCCACGCGACCACAGGGAGGACATGCAGACTCCGCACAGAAGGCACCCCAGCCAAATATTGAACCGGAGAACCTCTTGCTGTGAGGCGGCAACGCTAACCGCTGCACCACCATGGCCACCCTAGGTCTAGCTCCCACTACTGAACTTAAATCTTTCTTTCCCAGAATAATATTTCCTCTCATGTTGACAGCTTTTCTGATGTTATTGGCATCTATTGAAATAGGAAGAGAAAATATTCTTATAAAATTACTGTCATTGGGCTTCATTTGATTATTCAAAACTGTCAACAAAATCGGGAAAAAACTAGTGATTCTTAAATTTGTCACCTCCTAAATAATGTTATCCAACAGGGTGTTGAAATAACCCGTCAGTAAACAACATTTTAAGATAAGTTGTTTCTTCTTGGAACTTCAAATTGTTAATAACTAAACTACTAAGCCTAATAAATTGTCCCCTAATAACATTATTCTTCATAAACTAATGGTATTGACTATCAGAGTTTTGTTAGTTGTTTGTAAAAGTTGATTTTCTATAGCTGTTGCTGCGAAATGTACTACTAACAACATCTAACTCAATCTCCACATTTGAAAAGTGGACTCTGTTTCCCATACTACCTTTAACAAAAATAAATAAATTAGTACTGGAATTTAAATCTGAAACCAATTCCTAAAGTTCAACCATGTTACCTTCCCATATTAAAAAAGTCATCTATGTACTTCCTATAAAATGTCAATATTATGTAAACTTAAAAATTCATGTTCCCACCAACTCATAATGAGATTGGCAAAAGAGGTTGCCATTCTTGCACCCATAGCCCCCCCATTTTATTTAAAATATTTGTTGTTAAAGACCAAAAATAATTATCTAAAACTAGTTTAGTGAGTGTACACACTGTATTAATAAATTCATTGTTGAGCTTGGAAAAATTTCCTAAATATTTTCTAAGAAAATCTATTCCAAGTTCTTGTAAAATGCATGTATACAAAGACACTACATCTAAAATAAAAATCAACTTTTCACTACCTGTAAATTTATACTGGTGTAACAAATTAAGTAGTGCCCACAAATCTTTCAGATAAAACTTGGAATTCTGAATGAAAGGATTCAATATAGAATCCAAAAATACAGAAATAGATTTTGTTTTACTATAATCAACAGCAATAATTGGCCTAAATGAAGGAAAACCAACGTCATCATTACTTTTTTGAGTTTTAGGAATACCAAAAAAATCAACGCTTTGGAAATTCCACTTTCAAAAAAATCAAAAACATGTATATCTATCTGTACTGGATGTAATAAATCAGGTAAAACTTTGTCCAACTTGTAAAAATGACAATTAATGATATTAATAGAAGTCTGTTTATAAAAATCATCCTTGGCATGCCTTGACGAGTGGATGGGAAACAGAAAGTTTACCCTGGGGATCACTTCAGTGGCTCTGCTGGACAGAGGCACAGGGAACTAATCTAAGGGGGTGGCAAAAGCCAACATATTCTGCCTAGGCTTATAAATGCCTTCAGGCAGATAGCCTAGTAACTACCTATGAACCTATGTCTGATAGGATAGAATTATGATAACTAACATTCATAAGAATAGTACTGTTCCCTTTATCTGCTTTCATTATTCTAAGGCCATTAGTATTCCTTAATTCAAACAATGCCTCCCTCTTAGAACATGTTGTGTTGTAGAATATTGTAGGTTTATCAACAAGCAGTCCAATGTAGTATTGAAACACCTCAAAAAAACACATTTGGGCAAAAAAAAAATAGGTTTATATGTAATTCTACTTATACAGTTTATTTAGCTACTTGTGAATCATGTGAAAAAGTTGTTTATTGACAGAGGTTATTATGGCACCCTGTTGGACCACATTATTGAGGAGGTGACACATTTAAGGAGCACTAGGTTTTCCACAATTTTGTTGATAAGTTTGAATAATCAAATGAAGAAGCCCAATGATACCTATTCGATGAGAACTTTCCTCTTCCTGTTTCACTAGATGCCAATAACATCAGAAAACCTGTCAACAAGAACTGGAATATTATTCTGGGAAAGAAAGATTTAAGTTCAGTAGCGGGCACTGGACCCAGATACAGTTATAAAATAAATTATAACTTGAAAAAGTTATTTGAAAATATTTCTGAAGGCAACATGCTTAAAAGGAATGGGGTGTTTCATTGCAACAAAAATAGTGTAAGTTTATCAATGTGCAGTCCAACATATTGTTGAAGCACAACAAAAAACAAATTTGGGCAAAAAATAGGTTTACATGTAATTTGAATGTTTTTATGTGGGTAAAACAATTAGAAATTTGTCAAAAAGGATTTATGAGCATTTGTTTGCAACAAAAAGCAAAGATTTAACTAATGTTTTAGCTAGACATGTATCTGAGTGTGCTCATTTTAAGAAATTTATATTTTTCGTATTTGATTTTATAATATTTGGTGGTGATGTCAACAATCTTCTTGAAGTAAAATAAGTGAATTGGCAGATTTTTTTGCAGGCATATAAATCCCCTTGTCTAAATGAAACTATCAACATTAAAAGTATTTTAAAATCGCAGTCTACAAAATATTTAGTTTATTTGTACATGAATTATATGTGAAAAGTGGACAGTTAACAAGTTACAAAGTGTTTAAATGTGAAATTTAACTTTAAGAAAAAGTATTGATTTTAATTGTGTCATATGGCTTTTTGAATGGGCTCATGACAAAGGGAGGTACTGCCAGCCTAGCTATCTGGAATTTTGTAAATAATTATATGTCATTTGTGAATATCAACATGATTCATATAAGATGCTTGTGTTAGAAATGTATCAAAACTGTATGTCATGTTTATATCTAACTTGTTTGTACAGACGCGTGTTGAAAAAGGTTTTTGCAAAGTGCTTGAAATGTATCCACAGTGTGCCCTACTGGAATAGAACATAAATGTACATGCACTATTGTAGCTGTTTAAAATGTATATATTTTAACAATGAAAACTGGAACACAGGGGGTTAACATCTGTCAAAGATTTGAGGTCTATATATTTTCACAGGCAGATGCTAAATACTGCTAACTTCCAGCAGTGGGAGTTTCACCTGGGATAGAGTCAGATGACAAGAAATGATGTCATTCTGCAAGATATCCCAGCAGTAATATTTGAGATATTAATTTAAGAAGTCTCTTAGAGAGACACAGCATTCTATATTCCGTCCTTGACCTGACAACAACTAGAAGAGCCATTCACCACATCTGCCTTGCTCTTAAGTAAGTTAACTAGGGTATAGCAATTATCTTAGATATAGTCAGGAATATAGTGAAACAGAGTTTAGATGTTTTTCTTTATTTATTTGAAATATTTACTGTGGTTTTGAACTCTGATGTCACTGTAATTATATACTGAGTAGTTCTTGTTCTTTTATTATTTATTATTAAATATATTTAAACATTTCATTGTGGCTGATCTTTGTGAAACATATATAAGTTTTGAGAGTACTTGCATATTTATTTGATGACACTGTAGGCCACTCCTAATAGCCTTGCTCTTGGTCAAACTACCATTTGTATTAATAGTAACATTACATAGTAATATTGGACACCCTTTGTTAAGAGCCTTAAAGTAGCTGATAAGGAGTTGGCTGGTGACAGTGATAACTACCTTAGAGTGTGTGCAAAAGGGTCATAGCTAGTAAACCCATGCCAGCCTTTCCCAGAAGAGTGTGTGTGTAAATCAAACCTGAAAGAATGTGTGTCAGCTACTTGGGCAGGGACACAAAGCTCTGGTTAGACAGAGAGGGTGATGGAGGTCTTGGCTTGGCCACTCAGCTGAGATCTCAACTCATTAGCTGTGATAATAGGGAGTCTTGCTGGGGATCTGGAGAAAGAGGGAGAAACCAGCCCAGGACTGACTGTGGTCTGTATGTGCTTTTAAGTGAAATTGCACTTGATGCAGAAAGCTGCATCTAGAAATACTGTATGTGTACCAGTTATCCTCTCAGTGTATGTCCCCCACTGTTGCCAGTGGTGAGGATTGAGACTACTTGATTACTGATTCAGTGGTGGGTTGTCACATTTATTGGTTGGCAGTGGTGCAATATCCACATATTGGGATTCAGTGGTTTGGATAGTAAATTCCTGTAGGCTGTAAACAGCGGTCACTGAGGAAGGTGTTTGTACTCTCAAATGGCCACATGGTGAACATTCAGATTTTCATATCACAATAGTTTTATTTATTTTTTTGTTAGCTTAGTCAGGAAGAGCAGGCAAGGATGTCAGCAGATGAGTATGACAAGCTGACAAGGAGCCAGTTGGCTGAGATGTGCCAAGTCAAAGGACTGGTGCATGCCAACCTGACTAAAGCAGAAATTATTGCAGCCTTAACCACAGCTGCATCACAGGCCAGCAACCAGGAGGACGACCAGCCTAGTCTTGGGGATGTAGAACTCTAATAAAATGGACAGTTCAACTTTGCCTCAGAGGACTTAAAATTCTGTCTGGAGTTAAAGAGACTTGAACTGGAGGCCAAATGGTTAGAACACAAATCAGCAGAGACTGTGGTGTTTGGAGGCTGAACAAAAGGAGAAACAGATGGCATTAGAATCAGCAGAGACTGAGACATCTGTAAGCTGAAGAAAATGAGAGGCAGAGACAACATGAAAAGGAGATGCTGACTCTTTGCCAGGGTCATGGAGGTAATGGGGAAGGGAGTAACTGAACCCCAGAAGCAACAAAAGTCATTAAATTTATTCCACTTTTACAGAGGGGGATAACTTTGATAGTTTTATTCATATGTTTGAAAGGGTATATAAATGGTATAAAGTTGACCAAGGGCTCTGGGTATGGTTCCTGACCCCCTTACTCCATGATAAAGCTGTAACTGCTATTTCTAAATTGTCTGATACGGATTGCTTAAATTATAATATTGTTAAAATTGTTTATTAGAGTTAAGTTAACACCTGAAGCTTATAGAAAAAAGTTTAATGAGCATAGATGTAAGGAAAATGAAAGTGTGTGAATATATTGCTGAGTTAAGCACTTATTTTCATAGATGGGTGAGTGGGTTTCAGGTCACCACTTTTGAAGGGCTGGCAGACCTTTTGGTGAGGAAGCAAGCCCTTAGCACTTTACCTGAGGACATGAGAATCTGTTAGCAGATAGGGGAATGTAATACTGCAGATGAGTTGTGGAAAAAGGGACACCTATACCTAGCAATCAGGGCATCACTGCACAGGAAAGGGATACCCAGTGCTGCACATGGATCTAAGGAACCCATGGTGGGCAGTCTAAACTGCCCAAACAGAGTCAGGCAGTACAGACTATAGTAATTCATTTAGATATAGTCAGGAATATAGTAAAGCATAGTTTTGATGTTTTTCTTTATTTATTTGAAACTGGCCTGCAATGTTGTTTTAAATATTTCCTGTGGTTTTTGAACTCTGATGTCACTGTGAATATATACTGAGTATTTTCTTGTTCTTTTATTATTTATTATTAAATATATTTAAACCTTTCATTGTGGCTGATCTTTGTGAGACCTATTTAAGTTTTGAGAGTACTTGCATATTTATTTGGTGACACTGTGGGCCACTCCTAATAACCTTGCTCTTGGTCAATCTGCCATTTGTATTAATAGTAACATTACACAGTAAGATTAGACACCCTTTGTTGAGAGCCTTAAAGTAGCTGATAAGGAGTTGGCTGGTGGCAGTGATAACTACCTTATAGTCTGAGCAAGAGGGGGCATAGCTAGGAAACCTGTGCCAGCCTTTCCCAGGTGAGTGTGTATGTAAATCAAACTTCAAAGAGTGTGTGTATCAGCTACTTGGGCAGGGACATGAAACACTGGTTGGACAGAGAGGGTGCTGGAGGTCTTGCTTGGCCACTCAGCTGAGATCTCAACTCTATAACTGTGCCAGTGGGGAGTCTTATTGGGGATCTAGAGAAAGAGGGAGAAACCAGCCCCGGACTGACTGTGGTCTGTGTGTGCTCTTAAGGAAAATTGCACTTAATGCAGAAAGCTGCATCTGGAAGTGTTGTGTGTGTACTTGTTATCCTCAAAGTGTACATCCCCCACTGGTGCCAGTGGTGAGGATTGAGGCTCCTTGATTACTGGTCCAGTGGTGGGGTGTCACAGGGCTATTTAAATTACATAACTGGATTCATTTTAGCTGTGATGGAGTTCTTATTAAAGGAACAATAGAGTTTAGCTAAATCATTATTGTATAAAAGTGTGTTTTTTTACACATTGTTTGCTAGGTTTACCTTTATTTCGTTGAAAGCCATATGTGCGATGTGCAAAATGTCATAAGTACGGCTGCAAAAAAACACAATGCCGATTCACCATGTGTTTGAATGGCAAATAAGTGAATGCTTTTTTCCCATTCAAACATATGGATCAAATGTCGGAAGTGGTTTTCCAGCAAACCATTTTCGACATTTGATCCTTCGATGTTGTCCGTATTTCAGCATTATGGGTCATGGAAATGACCGTTCGCATATATGCTATTCGCTCATTCAAAGGTAAACCTTTTGCTACAAGCTAGTTTGAGTAACCACTGGGGTTGCTGCGGTGAAGCTTTATGGTAGTGCTTTTTTCAATTGGTGTTAGTGTTTTCTGCATACTGATATCTTTATGCTTTTTTGCACATTATAATTACATATAGATAGATTTGTGCAGTTGCGCAGAGATTTCTCCTAGCATATACCTTCAATTATGCAACATTTTTGTAGTTTATTTTTTAAACCTATGTTTTATACTATTGAAAAGATACTTACTATAGAACTCTGGCCTTCTCACTCCATCACCTGATCTAACCATGGAGTCATATGGTCAGGATTAAGCTTCTGTAGGTAATGATACCTGTGTTGGTACTACAGGCCATTGCACATGATCCCGGTTAGGATTGACAGGTGCTCACCCAACTCCTGCCAGATGTCAAACTTTTTCCAGTCCAAATCTCTTACACAGGATTCAGTCTTATTCAGGTATGAATCCCTATAATCTTGGTCGCCTTGTGAGACCCACTCGGAATGTATCCTCATGTCTTCACAGGTGCTGTTATCGTTAGAAGTGCTAGTACCCAAATGAAAAAAAGTATGACCAGGGTTGTGGTTCACTGGTTTAGACCCACTCCCTTTTGGGTGCAACAACACCCTAACAAAACACAGTTAACAAGCAGGGGAATTAGACCTGGTACAGTTATTATTGGCTAGTTTGGTTTTACCAAAAATGCTTTGTCACCTACGTTTTTTTTAAAGGAATACATTCACATTTCATTTATATGTTAGTTGAAAGTCACTTATGAAATCATCAGTTTTTATCTTACAACTATTAACACCTATGTGTCTTGCTTTTGCTACCTTTCTGGAATATTACACCTAAATGTCAGGAAGGAATAGCTTCTTTATATTTTCCATCTGCAGTGTAGCTGCAGTATTAGTGGGTTTTTTTTGGGGGGTGGCTTCTGATTATTTATACCTGCTGAAATAAATCTTACTGTATGTTTCAGTATCAATTTTAGCAAATATTGATTGATTTGAAGTGATATGACGTGCCAGATGATGTTGAATGAGCAGGGATTATGCTTCATGGTTGTGCAAACAGACATGTATACAACTCCATTTTCCATTTCTAAACAATGTCACCTTAGGGAAAAGTGAGGTCATCTGCATGTTCCTGAAGGCTTCTGGGGATTGCTGGGGATGCTGTAGACTCTGCCACTGTCCTCAGTGTGTTCATGACTACCTGATGCCTGGTTATGCAGACAGGTTGCCTTACACATTCCCATATTACTGCAATTCATAGAAATAAGAATAAAAGGGACTAATTTCCATATGAAATGCATAAATGACCCCAAACTTACAAGAATAAGTTTAACACTGACATATTAACTTGCAATTACTTGAGTTAGGTGGCAAATGACTTTGGACTTTTTAATGTATGCAATAAATGCTAGAAATATTGCAAAATTAATATAGGATAGTTCAGAATAATGATTACTGGGTTTACTTGAAGAAATGATACTATGGACTGATATGGATAACAAATGAATATTGTAAAACTGTCATTTCTAAATGGAAATTCATTACAGCAGCAGCAGAAATATATAGTGATCAGTGAGAAAGATAGGCTGATTTTGTTACCATTTGGAGATTGTGTACATGTGGTATAATTAAATACTTTGCAGTGATTTAATTGTGAAGTACTGAAGTGTCAAGAATGTCTTGTTGGCACAACCTATATGGTTGTTTACTGATAGATTTCTGCGTGCCACTCCTGAATGAAAAATGACAGTATGATACAACAGAGTGGAAGGGGAAATATACAGGTCTGTTAACAAACTGCTTGCCTTACTATTGTGAATGTATTCATGATGGTATGCTCGTGCAAACATTAGTTCAACAGAACCTTACTTGGCTGGATTGATAGTCTGTGTAATGTATAAGTATGGTTTTTGTGTCACATAACCTGTGTTTTTTTTATTTATGCTAGCAGGCATGAATTTATTCTTGTGCTGTTTGATTGATGATTACATCAAAAGTTTTTGTGTATGACTATGGCATATCATTTTAGGTGTGGTAATGGTGCAAAACCAGGGATCAAGGCAGAAAGGATAATTTTAGCCATAAGGAGGACCACATCATCATGGCACCCAAACAGTAAATATCTTTTTGGATAATAGGGGCCCAAACAAGCTGAGAGGGCAAAGGCCTGGAATTAAGTGGTTATGGATATAAATGCTGTTGGTGGAGGGAATCACACATTAACACAATGCAAGAAGAGGGCAAATGATATGGGAGGAAGTACCAGAGCCAAGGAAATGCACAGTGCAGTTGCCTGTACTGGTACTGGGAGGACCTCCTGCACTTATCCCTTTGACACCAAATGAGGAACACATTCTCTCCATTTGTGGGGAGGACTGTGACACAAAAGGTGATGGCACTGGAATAATCAGAGGTGGTGTGGACACTGGCTATCACTAATGTCATCAGCAGCAACCATCTACTCAGGAAGGTTGGTTTTAAACAGTAACCTATATTTATATAGTGACTTGAATGCTGACATGGAATGTTTATATTTAAAACATGACAATTATTATCAACAGTCAAACCCACCATTTCTGCACATAATGACAAAGAAGACAGTGTGTTTAGTAAGTGTCCTCCACATCTCCTTACTCAGCATACACTAGTGAATGCTACTTCTTTACTGGTAATGTATTCAATTAATTTTTTACAGGATCAGCAGTGGAAGCAAACAGTTCCACTATACCAATACATTTGGAGGATACCAGCAGCAGAATGGTTGTTGATGATAACACAGTTATATTTATGAGACAGCCTCATGAAAGTGGCGCGCAGTCCTCAAGTTTATTGGCAGGATCTCCCACCCCATAACATGTTAGCAACTCTGCAGGAAGTGACACTGCTTTACAAAGTCAAGCACATACTGACATTCCATTCATGACTGAACAGGAAGAAAATCCATGCACCTCTACACTAGTATTTGCAAACCCAGACAAACATTTTCAGGATTATGGCAGAAATTCAGTGGTAACAGTGTCCACAGTGACACCTTTACAGATGGGTGCCAGCTGGCAACAGTAGTAAGGGATCCCATGTACCAGGCTTGTGCATGGCATACAGCAGGAATTTGTGACAGCTTCCTCAGGAAACACATAAAGCATTGGCTGCCCAGCAGCAAATGTGCTGTGACATTGTTAGGACTCAGAGTACAGCCACAGAGAGTCAGGTGGAAATGGTCTGAGTCCTCTAGAGTATACATGAGGATTTCCAGCACATGGAAATGGCAGAGAGTAGGGATATTACATTGACTACACTGATGCTTAGTATGGTGGCACACCAAGCATCCGTAGTCATCTCCATTATTACACTAGCTAGGAATAGGAGTTGGAGTCAGTCTTGGAAGGGGAAGAGGACAAGGTACACTTCAGAAATGTGGGGGCAGATCACATGACACTCAAAGTGCTTATCAAGAAAGTACTGTAATTAGTAGGAGGGCCAAGCAAAACAGAATTCATGCAGGACGTGCGAGCGTTCATCTACACCTAGCAGAACCACTCATTTGAGTTTCCATCCCTGCAACACTGTCAGATCAGTGGCTGCAGGATCACCTGCATCAAGTAGGTCATGACATCAGAACAACTCACCAACTAGCTCTCATGACAGCCCATCTATAAAATGGCATGCACCATCACCTACCCTATCTTTAGGAGATGTGCATGACACATTTGACCTTGACTTATTGTGATTCAGGTGTGACATTTTTATTACTTACAATTTGACTTTCACACAGAGATGGCAATATTTAACTTGAAGGGAAATAAGTTATTAAATTAAGTGAAAAAAAGGTTTATACTTTAGACACTTTTGAATTACATACATTTCATTCCTAGAATGGTATTATTTAAAACTTCATGGGAATGTGTAAAGAAAGCTGTACGTCATAACAGAAGACTGCAGTGATTTTAACCATTAATGCTTTATGCATTACCATTGTTAGAACTGGCAGTTACCTACAGCTTAAAAGTAGTAATACACAAGTATTCAGAGAAATGCTAATGAATTAACAAAGATTAAAATGAGAATCCTGACATGTAAGCAAACATTGTCTGCCACTTCACTCTTACCACTGCACAAATGATATTTTTTGTTGCTGAGGATGCAGACTATTGTGCATCATCATCAGCCTCCTTTTTCCCATTTTCTACTTGGGGGTCAAGATATGTTAACTGTCACCATCTCTCTTGATTCAATGACACACTCCTGCCTTCTTCGACATACCTGACTGTTGCAGATCTTCTCTCACATAATCCATCCACCTCTTTGCTGGATGCCCTAGCTTCCTCTTACCTTCTTCCTGTCTGTCCCAAATCTTCTTCATCAGCTTGTAGTCTCTCCCAAATCTTCTTCATCAGCTTGTCTTCTATTCTGCACAGGTTTGAACCACCGTAATCTGTTCTCTTTGATCGTTTCTACAATTGGAAGTACTTTGGCTTCTGCTCTTATGCCCTCATTTCTTTGTCTGTCCCACAGTGTGCATCCTACCACACTTCCCAGGTACTTAATTTCCATCACCTCTAACTTCCTCTTGTGCTGTGCCTTTACTGCCCAGGTTTCTGTACTGATCACATCACTGTCTTGCACACCTTACTTGACAGCTTCTTTAGCATTTTTCTGCTATAGACTACACCTGAAACTCTATGCCAGTGGGCTGAAACCCCTCTGATTCTAGCTTTGACTTCATTCAGATTTCCTTTCTACCCAACTACTCCTCCCAGATACTTGAAGCTATTAACCTTCTGTCTCAATTTTCAGCTTCCTCTGATTTCCCCAATTTGCTGCCATTGCCAATGTCTTATCCATGTTTAGTTTTATCCCATGTGCCTTCAGGTTTGCATTCCATTCCCCTATCCTTTGCTGAAGTTCTTGCTCAGAGTCTGCCTGTAATGCCACATCATCTGCATACAGCAGCTTTGTTGATCTGTCCCTCAAATCTGTTTGCTATTGTAGTTCATCATGAGTATGAACAGCAGTGGGCACAGAGCTGAACCCTGATGTACACCATGAGAACCCCTTTGTGAGACCAAACACTGTTTGAACTTGAGTCATTGGGTCCTTGTACACAACCTGCACTAATTCTAACAATGTTTCTGGGACTTCAAACCACCACAGTACTGCCCAAATCAGCTTTCATGGGACCTTATCATATGCTTTCTCCAAGTCTAGGAATGCCCAGCTGGATTTTTTCCTCATCTCCAGCTTCTTCTCAACTATCTGTCTCACTTCAACCATCAGGTCAGTTATGCTGCATCCTGATCTGAATCCAAACTGTTCATCTCCCATCTTACATTCTACTATTCTGTGTATCCATTTATCAATCACCCTCTCCAGAACTTTCATGCAATGTGACAGATGTTTGATGCCTCTGTACTAACCACAATTATGGATGTCCCCTTTGTTCTTGTACACTGGCACAAGTATGCTTATTCTCCAATCATCTGGGATATGCCTTAATTTCCACACTGCTGTAAGTACCCTCAGGAGGCATTTGTTCTCATCTCACCCAGCATTTTTATCACATCTGCTGTGACCTCATCTGAGCCTGGTGCTTTCCTTGACTCCATTTTCCTAAGTGCTATTCTTACTTCTTCTAGAGTGGGCTCCTCCTCTTCTCTCATTGTGGGCTGTTTCTGGGGCAGTACAGCTTCTCTGAGGTTTTCTTCATTCAGAAACTGCTGGAAATACTCCTTCCATCTGCCTTTGATGTCCTGTGAATTGGTGATCAGGTTATTACTGGCATCGCTTATGAAGGGTGTCTGGCTGTCTTCTTTATCTTTCTGTCTTTGCCTTGCAGCCTGATATAGTTTCTTTGTGCTACCTACTGAGTTACTTTCCAGAAGTTGGTAGAGTGCCTCCAATGCCCTATTCTTTGCTATTACAACTCCTTTCTTAGCTTTTTTGTCAGCCAACTAGTATTTCTTATTAGCCTGGTCATTCTTTTCTATCTCCCACTTTTTCCTGCACTCCTTTTTTCTTCTGATGCCTTCCTAGACTTCTGCATTCCACCACCAGCTTTCCTTAGGTACCTTATTTCCATACCTGGCTCAGCCACATATCAGTTCTGTAGTCCTCACACATGCTGTTTCGAGGCACTGCCATTCTTCTTCTTCAGCTGCACCTATTTCCTTCTCTTTTGGGGTGCTAGATCCCTGAGTAATTCCTTGAACTGTTGTACTTTCTTTCCAGTCAATTTCCAGGTCTTCAGCCTGGTCTCAGTTGACCTTAGACCCTTCTCTGACCACTGCTTGCAGCTGATTGTGGCAACCAGTGGTTTATACTGTGGGACAACTGTTTCACTGGGGATGATTGTGCAATCATTGATTCTTCCCCAGTGCCTTTTCCTTACTAGGAGAAAGTCTGAGTTTCATGTTGACTACTCTTGTATGTGATCTTATGACTGTCTCTCTTTCTGAGTCATGAGTTGGCTACTATCAAGCCATTTGCCAGACAGAAGTCTAGAATGGCCTCTGCTTCTTTATTCCTGTTGCCCTACTCATGTGGACCCAGGCAGTCCTCATAGCCTGTTCTGTCTGTCCAGATATGTGTATTCAAGTCACCCATTGTCAACACAAATTCATGTTGTCCTGCTTTATCTAGTAGGACCTGCAATTCTGTATGAATGCACTCTTTCCTCACTATCACAACCCTGCTGTGGAGCGTAGGCTGAGATTATGAATACTGCCCTATCATTACTCTGGAGCCTGATTGCCATTAGTCTGTCACTAATTCTAATGATATCTCTCACTGCCTTCTGAAGCCTCTCCCTCTCTCACCACAATTCCTACACCATTTCTAGCCATTCCTCTTCCTAAGTAATAGATTCTGGATCCCAAGCCAGGTGGCTTCACTGCACTGCCCTTCCATCTTGCCTCTTGGATATGTAGGATGTCTAGCTTTGCCCCATGTCTTCCACTTCTAAACTGCGGCCTGTCAGTGAACATACATTAAGTGTAGCAATTCTCAGTTCATGTTTGGCAGGTTGATTGTTTTATGTCCAGCTTTCAAGCTATCCAAGTCTGGGCAACTAGACACCAGCAGGCCAGTAGCTTATTGACCCAGGACTGCTGGGTGTTATGGAGGGCACAATACACCCCTCCCACCATTAGTATGGGTCTCTGGCATAGGTCGGGTCCTCAACCCACTTATCACCAGTAACTACCCATGCCCATTTTGGTGACTCTAATCAACATGACTGAATCACCTAGAGCCATATTGTACACTGTTGAGTGGCTAGCCCTGCTACAGGGTGCAGTCAGTGATCTGTGTTCTCCTATCTTGAGGATACTGCACACCACAATAGATGCTCAAAGCGGTTGGTCTGTACAACTCTTCCCCCTATAGGGCACCATGCTGAGTCTGTGCTGCTACCCACAGCTCCATTCATTGGTGAGTTTGAGATGGAAACACTCAGCATGTTTTTCAGAGGTGGAAGGAATCCCACAGAAACACAGAGAACATGCAAACTCCAAACAGGCATTGGCCAGAGCACAGAGAACATGCAAACTCCAAACAGGCATTGGTTGGAGGTCAGGATCGAACCTTGTACCTTTTACATGGGAGTCGAAGACCTTAACCATTATGCCAGCTGGTCAGTTGTGCATGACAAAATTAAATAATGTGATGTGCAGTACTTTAACAGAAAACAATAACTCAGTTGCGATATATAATAGTTAAAACTAGGAAACATTGCTTCTGCAATTACAAAGCATTAAACTCATGTTAAATACTGACATAACACTTTTTATTAGTTATCACTTCAGGACATTCACTGTATACATACTTAGGAACACCACATCAGCAGAACGTATTGTGCAGAACAGTTAAAAATGTGTTTTCTTTTATGATTGTCTTACAACATCACTGAACAAGAGCACTTAGGCATGACATTGACAAACACTAATATGAGTACCTGTTCTGAAATATATATATATATATAAAGATGAGTGAGAATGTCTGATGAAAAGTGATAATGCCATGCACCATACAACATAGCCCACAGATATCACTACATGCATCAGTTATACTCAATGTGTTTTTAACCTGAATGTCATGATTCATAATTTTGAACTAGATGCTGCCTCTTTCCCTGCACAGCTATATGTCATGCACCAGTCTGCTGCATAGGGTCCTTTACTAAAGCTGCTGACAGCTGGACATGATTAGTTGCAGTACGACTAGAACAGGGAGCTGCAGTGACAGCATGGGTCACTTCACCAATAGACCAATGCAACATGCCATAAACATCCTGCACTCAATAGCTGGGTCATACTAAAAGGTACCCCCAGACTCATTTAGACATCTGAATCTGGACTACAGTATTCCAAACAATTGCTGACAATACAAGCCTGGGATAGGACAGTGTTATAAATGTCATCAACAGCTCCACTTAGATTTTTCATTGATGTCATAAGCCATGTCTTTACTGGATATCCAGCATCACCTGAAAAGGGGGGGGGGCAAACCCAACAGTGGTTTAGCATTCAGCAATACATTTTACCATGACTAACTACTTAACTAAATTAAAAAAGCAACAAAAATATTTTTCCACTTACCAACAAGATGACTACTAGACGTCCTACCATGCAGGAAGAGGTGGTAGGGTGAGCTAGTGTGCCAGATATGGGAATCATGTGCTCTGCCAGGATACTGGGCAAAAATATCAATGATGCACCCCATGCATCACACACTACCTGGCAGTTGATGGAATGGTAGCCCTTTCTATTGTGCCACTGCTTCTCCCATGGACTAGATGGGGCCCTAATTACAATATAGGTGCAATCTATCCCAGCAAAACATGAAAAATGAGAAACATGCCACCTCATAAAAGGCACACACAGTCCTGGCTTGGTCTTGGGGTAACACTAAGAAATGGGTGTACTGATCCACACTTGCCTAGAGTACATCTAGGAAATGCTGAAGTATCCTTAAGGCAGAAACCTGTGAGATAATCCAGCATGTCCCCACTCTGTCTCTGGAAGGTCCCCTTGGCAAGTATTAAAAGGACTAAACATACCTTTGTATCCACAGTGATTTGAAGGCCATGCATGCCCCCAGTGCCCCTGTGGAGGCCATGTGTACTCACTAAGACCCTTGCAATATCCCTGTCCACTCTAAATCTGCCAAGTATCTCCTGACTATCAAAATTATAGTGAGTTATTCTCCTCCTATATCTCTGCCTTCTTGGCTGGCATGGGCCGCCGGGCACAGGAGGTTTTAGCTTGACCAAGACAAGCAGCTCACACTGGGAAATAGTAAGGCTAACAGCAACTGATAGTATCATAGAGGATCACAAAGTAGATAGAAAGGTGAAATTCTGCCTTTTAAAATTAATTTGCGAACAGTGCGGAAGCACATGAAGTTCTGACTATAAACTGTAAATAAGTGGGAGGAAGACTCATTAGCATACAACATTTTACATCATTTCTCATTTACATCTCTTATGCGAACACCTATTCATAGCCATTGCATTAGTGTAAATGGCCTCTATGAATCATGCCTTAGCAGGGGAATGCATGGACAGCATGGATAGCTTTTTTGCATTTGAGTAATGACTATGAATACCACCCAACAGCAGACAGAATGTCTTAACAGAAAGGATGCTACTGCAAGCTTGACAAATTATATACAATGGGCATCTTGTTACTTTCTTGGAAAATGCTATAACATCATGATTTAATCAGTTCTGGTAACAAAAAATAAGCACTGGGCACTCCTTGTATTTATCAGGCTGTGGATGGCAATTCATTACTGAAACTAAGCAGAAATTCCTTAAGATTCCAAGAGCAGAATAAGTTATTTCTTACACTTATTTCATTGAATTGCATTTCTGTAATGCTTATAATCGTGCTATACAGTTAATCTACTACATTTTGCACTGTTATAAAGCCTTTTT
Organism: Protopterus annectens; assembly: GCF_019279795.1. Taxonomy (NCBI): domain Eukaryota; kingdom Metazoa; phylum Chordata; order Ceratodontiformes; family Protopteridae; genus Protopterus; species Protopterus annectens. Next base: position 362,873,262 of record NC_056734.1, read on the forward strand.
ACTGTTTCACTGCATTTATGTACTGTTTTATACTGTTTTAACTGTATTTTTCATTGCTAGATACTGTTTCATTACTCTTACTGCATGTTTGCTAAATTACTTAACTGTAAACTGCTTTTTCATACTGAGAGTTGTATTTTCTGTTTGTGAGTGCTCTATCCGTGCTTTTCTGTGCAATTTAGATTTTTGAGGTTGCTGTGTTCTAGTCTAGTCTGTTTGCAGTTAAAAGCATTCTCTAGAGTCTGCTTGCTCCTTGATCTGTTTAAAACTTTCATTTAGTGGCTACAGCTAGTAGCTGTAATAGTTTTAGTTTCCCTCTCCCCCTCCCTATTGTTGTGGTGTTCTTATACTTGGTGGCTTTGCAGTTGCCCGTCCATACTGTATATTTGATCTGGGACACTCCTCCCAGTCTAGGGTCATTAGTTCATTCAAACTAATAGAGAGAGAACATTTCTGAAGGCCATCCCACTCAGATTCTTAACATTGAATTAACTTCTGTTCCAGCTTTCTCCATTTCCACTTTACTGAAAAAAAATTCTAGGCTTGATTCCCCCCTTTCCTGTAACAAGTGTAGTCCAGATACAGATTTGCTGTATCCAGGACTGTTTGTAAGCTCCTGAGCCCCCCCCCCCGCTTAACTAGGGTTAAACTATTTCCGGCGCCATAAAGTCTACTCCTCAAATTCTCCCTTACAACTACCTAGCTTTTTAGTTTTAGCACTCAAATCTGATTCTTTGAGCTCAGCACTTGTTCAGAACTCGTTGTAAGTACTAAATAAGCTACAAATTACTACAGCACTCAACTTTCCTCATGTGTCTAGAGAAAAACAGTTTTTAGTACTTAATAAATAAGCACCTATCCAGGCATGTCTAAAGGTCCGCTCCTGGTGTTTTCTGCTGTCTACCTGATGAATCTGGGCATCTTGGGGCAATGCAGCAATTGCCTCATGTACACAGACAACCCTCTCCTCCTACCACCCAACACTAAAACCTGCGAGAGATGCACTTATATAGCCAAACTGGAAGCAAAACTCTCTTCACCAAAGACTGGACTAGACAGTCAAGAGGAGAAGGTAAACACTTGCACCTCACCACACTCATCACATAGTCCCTCAAAACCTACACCACCAAAACACACACACAGAAGCACAAAACACACGCCTACATTCACACAGGCTCTCAATAAAAATCTGCCCAAACAACCGAGACCTCCAAATCAGAAATGCAAGCAACCTCTACCCCCCAACGCAACCCGAATGACACATAGCCCACAAACTCAGTGTGCCACTCAATTACAGCCCATAAGGCATAACGTACCCAACACTCTAGTCATAGGTGACTCTATAGTCAGGCACACTGATGTTCCACTCATCAGTCTAAACAAGGAGAAAGTTACTGTCAGCTGCCTGTTGGGTGCCAGGATCCGCCACATAATGCACGCACTCAGGTCACTCCACAACAAGTACAAATATGACTCTGTTATTGTCCATGTTGGTGTGAATGACTTGAGACATACCTCCCTGGACTACATGAAAAGAAACATGGAGGAGCTCTCCGATCTTGTAGCCCAGGTAGATATGACCCTAGCCCTGAGTAGCATCCTGCCATCACCCAGAATGATACCACAGTACAAGGACAAAGTGATTGAATACAACAATTGGCTAAGCTTCTGGTGTCATTTTAATGGAATCCAGTATCTGTCTGCCTGGGATGACATGACCGACAGACCACGATGCTTTGCCAGAGATGGTCTGCACCTGTCGCCCTTAGGATTCCGGATACTGGCAAAGGCTCTTGCCACCCCTATAGTGCCTTTTTTACGCAAGGTTCAAATGACAAATTCACCACAGTAACAGGTACAAGCAAGCAAAATCTGAGGGTAATGCTACTCAATGCTAGAAGTCTAAACATCAAAATGCACTCACTCGAGGCACTCCTTAAAATGGAGAATATCAACATCTGTGCAGTGACAGAGACCTGGTTCAAAGCTCCAGAGAGCACCCCTGCATTACCAGGCTATAATTCATACTACACCTTTTGGCCATCTAACCCGAACCGAAACACTAAAGGCGGAGGTGTGTCCATATTCATTAAGGATGTCCACACCTCCAAGCTAGTTGCTCAGCATAATGCATCTGAGATTATCCAAGTACAACTAACTCTGGGCAAGACTGCAATCCAAATTGTAGCTTGCTACAGACCTCCTACCATGCCCCAGGATTCCCACTCCTCTTTTCTTGATACACTGGAAAATATTAGGGTACAACCCAACACCCTAATAATGGGTGATTTCAACTACCTCACCATTAACTGGGAAAACTACTCATGTACCAACTCTTTTGCTCAACATTTTCTGGAATTCATAAATTTCAATGCCTTGGATCAACTTATCCACACCCCCACCAGGGGCAGCAATATCCTAGACCTGGTAATTATCAACATGGGTGATTGGTGTTCCACACCAGAGGTCAATTCCTCATTGGTCAGATCTGACCACAAGCTAATCACTCAAGACATCCACATCTTGCCCCCACCCTCCCATTAGGGAAACAACCATAAAAAATTTCTCCAAAGCCAACTTCATGCTTCTTAGGACAGAAGTGGCAAATGTCACAACACCCATGCAGATGGACAATAGAGGTACGACTGCTGAATCCTACACAAATACACTTTATAAGCACTTACACAAGTGCATGGATTGTGCTATCCCTAACAGAACCAAGATGCTATCCTCCAAAAAAAGGAAGCCAATCTGGTGGTCTTCTGCCATAAACAAACTCTACAACAGAAGAAAGAAACTGCTGCAAAAAAAGAGTAAAATCCCATGATTGGAGGAACTCCCTGGTCAGCATCAGTAAGAAGCTGAGATCCCTCATAAAATCCTCCAAAGCTAGATATGAAAACAAAATCATCACTGATATTAAAGACAACTACAAAGCATTCTATAGCTATGTCAAGAATCTCAATGGCAACACTCAGATCTGCTCTGAGTTACAGTACAATGGCAGTAAATATACAGAATCCAATGATATTGCCAACATCCTTGCAGATAGGTTCAGTGCTAACTTTACCCCTATCTCACCGCCTAAAGGGTGCATCTCTATACCGGAAGAATTAAAAGTTCCTGTAATCATAGCTGCACAGGTAAAAACCTCACTCTCCAAAGCTAAGAACACAGCATCCATGGCACCTGACAACATCCCAGGCTCAGTGATGGCTGGTGACTTCAAATCAAAGGAGGGCTGCAGGAGACAGCTGAATGGGTGGGGTCAATGGGAAGGGGTGCGGCCAACTAGAAAGGGGAGGAGCTATGCTCAAAACCACAAAAACTAACTAAATACACTGCCCTGGGTGCCAAACCGTCATTATGAGAGTCCAATAAAGACAAAATGAAGTGTAGAAGAATAAAAATATTTCAATGCATTGGCTGCATGACAGCTTACTTAATATCTAGATGGAAACAAAAAGGTTGTGAGGCATGAAAAAATAAATTACTTTTTAAATACATTAATGGAATGCCAGTCAAAATCAAGTATAAGAAAAACAAGCAGCACTCAACTCAAACCACTTCTTGCACTGCAGTTCTAATTATAATTTATATTCAGCTTTATTAAAGTACCAAGTAACATGCTGAAAGTAGAAATCTCTGATGCCCCCACTTGTAAAAATGTTTCTTATCCAAAAAAAGACCTGCTGCCTAACAACTATCTACTTGTTTCATGGGGAAAACATGATCAAAGTAAAAAATGAAAAGCAAACAAGAAATAAGTTCAAGATACATTGCTTAAAAGGATTACTGTACAGGTTATGGACCACACGATTGGCATTCTGTTTAGTTTATGGGTAAAGCCTGCAGAGATGACTGGAAGTCTCCAAGTGTAATGAGCTTCTTAAAATAATGTAATCCTGTCCTTTATTACAAATACTGTCATATGCATTTCAATACCCAAGGCTTATACATTATCTAGTTAAGTATTCTCTACATGGCAACAACAGAAAGGCTTTCAATGTTGGCAGTTCTTTAACAGTAGGCTTATTAAAGCTTATTTGCATCTTATGATCTCAGCCAAGCTTACCTGATGGTCATTAAAGTATTGCTACTTAAACACAGAGCAACTGGCACTTTGAGTAATAAGCATAAATCAACAGTACAAAAAATATGACAGAAACCAGACCATTCTGCAAAACTCAAGGACAGATGAAAAGCCACTCTAGTACTTGTGTCTACCTTAGATGGAGGGGGGGGGGTACTTTGCACATTTACACTGCATAACTACTCCTTGCCTTGCTTCGACACATCCAGTGTCACTACATGGGGGAGTGGGGTGCAACAAGTATGTCACAATTTGAAATGTCTCTGGCTGACTGTGATGGCCCTGACACATTTGTCATACCTCTCAACCTCAGAGCAAGAAATCTGGACAAAGCCATACAAAGAAGTGGGACAAAGGCCCAAAAATAAGGACAATTTTTAAATATTGCTCTTATAAACTTAGAAAGATAATAGAATAGGTCTTGCATTAGAATGAATTTTCTGAATGGTGTGAAATCTGAAACTCAAATGTCTGTCATTATTTTCTAACTTCAGTCTTTAATGATTTGTCACTAATTTGCCAAAAAAAAACACAATTTTATGAAAAATGGACCAAAAATGTGATGTAAAAATATAAAATAGCCACACGATACAGCTGGGAACCTGTCAAAGAAGGGACACTTTAATATTAGTACTGCTAACCTGAGCAGCTGACAAAATAAAAGAATCTACATGCATTTCTGAAATAAAAGTAATCTATAACTCTGATTATTACAGTTATTTCTTAATTGTAAACCCTCCATGTTTTCTTCCAAAATTGCTATTTTACGGAGGGATTATTAGGGGGAAGAGCAACATTTTGAGCCAAAATCAGGGACAGTTGAGAGGTTTGGCTATGCCTAATTCTATAAAGCAATTTATTTGCATGTACCTCTCAACCTGTTAATGTAATAAATATGGACAAGGCCAAATATATTGGGGGAACATATAAACAGTACTAAAAATTGCTCTTGTATAAACTGAGACAGTTGATAAAACAACAGGTCTTACTTTCGCATGCATTTTTCTGAAGGTTATGAAGTCTGAAACTCAGTGTGTCATTATTTAATGACTTAATTCCTAAAGGATTTGCCAGAAAACTACAAATTTTATGAGGAACAAATCAAAAATAAGAAGCAAAAATCTATTCATTCTTTGAAAATCTGGACAGTTGGGAGGTATAGTTCAGCTGGGGCTGTCTTTAAGTTTGCCACCCTTCCCCCTCACACAATTATGGTCAAATGGAGCCTCCCCCTGCAGCCATTCCAATGGTCCATTACTTGGCTATTTCACTCCATTTACCATAAACACTAATGTGCATACTGATTTACTTCTATGATGATTTGGACTTCATTTGAAAGTTTTATTTTGCATTTTACAGCACAAACACTAAGACATCTGCTAAACAAACTTAGCATTAAAACTTCTCTGCCCTTGAAACTCTCATTCATTGAAACAGCATTGAAACCCACATTCAAAGAAAATACATTTTACCAGTGGCAGATAAAGATTAATTCTGGGCTGTTTTCAAATCATAGGCCCCTTGCATATGAAACGTACATGTGCTCTTTGATACACCTTCCTGTTGTTTTGAACATTTTCCCAGTAAACTATGAAACAAAACACATGCACCAATTATGACAAAACTGCCCAATTCAGAACATCTTTCCAGTAAACAATGAAACAAAATGCATGCACCCATAATGACAAAACTGCCCAGTTCAGAACATTTCCATCATAAAAGTCTACTCAAACTTCTACAGTCCACCATTATCAGTAAATATGCACAATTCTACAGTCCACCATTATCAGTAAATATGCACAATTCTACAGTCCACCATTATCAGTAAATATGCACAATCTCTGAAGAAGTAAACAAGTCATCTAAATAATTCCACATTAAATAAATTTGTAACTAATGAAGAGGTTGCTACTAGCAAACACCTTTATATTTCATGGTTTCATCGAAAAATAAAGTGTCTGATGCCCCTGAGGAATAAATTGCCTATATTACATTAAAAATGATAAGCTAGTAATATTGCAATAGGAAATGGATGGCAAACTGATAACAGGCTTATAGTTAGTATCTTAACTTTTTCAGTATGGCAGCATTCACCCCTTGTGGGAGTAGAACCAACAACCTTCTGCATCAAAAGCAAGTACACACCCTGTTGTGCTATTAACAATGCAAGCTGACTTAGCATAAGCAGCACTAAACTTCTGTTCCCCTGCAGCTCTCAGCTCCTTGTAAAATCTACTCAATACTCAACTGTATCTCAACTTCGCAGCACAAGAAATCTGGAAAAAGCCAAATTTATAGGGGGAGGGTTCAAAATCCCAAAAAACAAGGACACATTAAACATTGCTTGTATAATCTTGGAAAGTTGCTAGAATAAAATGCTGTTACCACCATACATTTCATTGCCAAGGTCCCTGTGCAAAAGAGTCAGAGCAACATACCACTATGCCAAATCAGCTGCTTTGTGAAAGAAAAATGCTGTGTTACCACCATACATTTTACTACCAATGTCCCTGTGCAAAACAGTCAGAGCAACATACCACTATGCCAAATCACCTGCTTTGTAAAAGAAAAATGCTGTGTTGCCACCATACATTTTACTGCCAAGGTCCCTGTGCAAAACAATCAGAGCAACATATCACTACGCCAAATCAGCTTCTTTGTGAAAGAGAGGAAGACTGAAACTTAAATGGCTATCATTTAATGAATTCAGTTCTCACCATAGCTGTCAACCTGTTAGCACAAAACACCTGGACAATCCCAGTAATGAGGGAATACAGCCCTCAAACATATTCAGTGAATTCAGTTCTTGCCATAGCTGTCAACCTTAGCACAAAAAACCTGAACAAAGCCAATAATGGGGTAATACAGTCCCAAAAATAAGGACAAATTTCAAATATTCATCTTATAAACTTAGAAAATTGCTAGAATAAAAGGTTGTGTTACTACATATTTTCTGAAGAATATGAAGTCTGAAATTCAAATGCCTGTCAATTTTACTTCTGACGGAACAAAAACAATTTTCAGCAGAGGCCCATGGAGAAATACTGCAGACACATGTCTTTGTAAAATGGCAGGGCACCAGAGCAAATCCACACAAACACAGGGATGAGATGCAGACTCCACACAGAAGGCACCCCAGCCAAAAATCAAACCAGAAAAAACTAAAGCTGTGAGGCAACAATGCTACCACTGCACCATCAAATATGTAAGGAGTTAAACATTCAGAAACCTGAAGTCTGAAATTCAAATGCCTGTCAATTTTATTTAACATTTGTTAATCAGGACAGTCTGACTTGGAACAAAAAAAACAATTTTCATCAGAGACCCAGGAAGAAATAATGCAGACATGTCTTTGTAACAAATTACAGATTTTTGCCTCATATTTGATCTGATCTGTTCTTCATATCTGTGGTTTCTAAATGTTGCAATGCTTGATATTTGATGGTGCAGGCCACAGAAATAACTCACAAAGAGGATTACTGTCCTCAAACAGATGCCCTACGCAGATTGCCTCAAAAAACTCCAGCTTTACTCTGTCACATATCGCCTACTCAGAGGCGATCTCTGCCTAACATACAAAGCTATGTCAAACCCAGAGCTGTTGGACATGCTCCACTTAAAGAAATCCCAATCCCTTTGAGCTACACCCTCTAGGGACCTAAACCTTGTCACCACCATAAACAGAACATGCTGGAGGGATATATTCCTGTCCCAGAGACTTCCCATATTCTGGAACAGACTACCTAGCTATGTCAAACAGAGCTCCTCATTAGCACTCTTCAAGAAAAATATTGATGATTGGATGAGGAATAGGAAATTCACCCTGGGGATCACTTCTGTGGCTCTGCTTGAGAGGGGCACAGGAAAATAATTTTCTTGGGTGGTGAAAGCCAGGCTACCTTTTTGGCTAGGCTTATATAGACCCTAGGGCTGATAGCCTAGTACCTACTTATACACCTATGAACCTATGAACCTTTGTTGCTATAACTAGCAATTTCTGATTTGTCTTATAAAGTAAACATTTGTAAATACATCATACAACTGTAAGCTTAGAACACAGTAAAAAGGCATTCGGAGTGAGACATTGTACTATCTTGTTTTCTGTAACAGCTGTGCAATAGCAGAATAGAAACCAAGTTATGTACAATAAACTGACAATGCATCTAAAACTTAGAAATGTTCCTCTCACTTGTGTATGAGTAAAGATTACAGTCTAACAAATATCGCACAAATATATGGAAGAGCTTACAAAAAAATGAATCAGAACTGAAACATTATACTTTCTATGACTGGAATATTGTCAGCTACACAAGTAAGTAATGAGGATAACACAGAGAAGAGGAAATACGTTGAGGCTCCTCAGCCTCAGGCTTAGTATAATTCCTCCATATTCTCAGTCTCACAAATTCCATGGATCAGAATTATGCTTCGGATATTTACAAGACGCCCCCAATCACCCAGACAGTAATTCCAGAGGAAGACAAAAAGCTAGGTCTGTAGTCAAAGACTGACGTTAGCCATCCAAACTGATTAAAATGTTGCAGCGATGTTCCTGGGTATGGTACAGTGCCACAGCTGATAGAACTGCTGCCTCACTATGCTTGGTTACTTGGTTTGATCCTAGATTGTGGTCCCATCTATGTGGAATCTACATGTCCTCCCCTTGTCTGCATGAGATTTTGCTGAGTGTTCAAGGTTTCCCATACATCTTAGAGATGTGCTATAGCTGAATTGGCATGCCTTCAAACTGCTCATAGCTGTGCGTGCTCTGACTGCATGTGTGCTTTGTAAGTGTATGTGGATGCATGTCCTACAACAGACTGGCATCCTGTCTTGGATTAGTTTTCTGCCTTGTGCCCATTTTGTGTGGGTGTAGTCTCTGGCTCCCATGTGATGTAATGGATAAAGCAGGTAATCAGAGAATGAATGGATGAATGTATGATATTGCCTTCTGTGGGTAAAAAGCAAGCATCTGCTGATTTTATTTAGCAGAATTAGAAAAGCCCTGCAGTTTCCCAAAGAGGAAAAGCAGAAAACAGAGAGGCAAAAGTCTGTTTGTTTGTTTTATTTATTTCAGTTTGTTATCTATGTTAACCATTACCATGATGAACTTGTCTACATAGGGAACCTAAGTTAAAAAAAAACACACACACACAAAGCCTTAAAATAAATATGACCATTGTAGATATTGCAGCACTGGTACAAAATTATAAGGAAGGGAACATTTCTACATAATGCCATTTCTTTGCTGTAACATATATTTTGAAAAGTAGTATAATGTTATACCCATAGCTGTAAATAGATCTTAATTATTAGAATGTTGCTATTCTAAGAAAGAGAGTCTAATTATTGAGTTGAAAATGGAAATTGCTACAAATAATAACAAGGCTGAGGCACACAAATGAATTTAAGTTATTTGGAGGAAAATATTAGTTAGAGAGGGTTAAAAGGGGTAGTAAAGGGTAAAGAGACCTGTAACAGTAGGACAGTGCTTAATATAGGATTATATATACAGAGTGCTATGAAAGAAAACCCGCTGTGACGTAGAGAAAAAAGAAAATCGATTCATTTATGAAATAGAGGAGGGCAGTATAGTTTTAGGATGTAAGTGTGATAGCATTCAAGCAATTTTGTACTAGATGCAATGTTGTTTGCAAATAAAAGGCTTTATGTTGTGAGTTTTACATTGGCTGCAATGTTGCTTGAAGTTAGAAAGCTTAAAGCCAGTACCTGTAAAGACTGAAGTATTTTGGTTATGCCAGTGTATTGGGAGACTGTTTTCTTTTAATGGCAGTACATTCCACTGTGTACTAATTTATTGCAGGACTTTCAGTATGGAGGAGTACATGGGATGGAATATACCATGAGAGCAAGTAGGCTACATAAGGGTTAAGTTTGTTATGTCTTAATTTATGAATAAAAGAACATCTGTGAAAGACAATTTGTATTCAAGGTTCAGACAGTCAAAACACCCATGGGCAATACAGTTGGTGTTTCCAAGCAAGGCTATCAGAAAATATGACTATACAGTTAAATGTCATCTCAAATTTGGTTAGAGGGTATTATGGTAGATGCACAAATTAAGGTACAACAGAAACACCTTGGAAATTAATACTGCCTGTGCAATGTCTGCCATAGAGGAATAAGATATATTTGACTCAGATAAGGCACCCAGCTTTTGATTCATGATTTTGACAGTTTCATCACTGTAGTTTTAAATAGAGATTTTCATAACTGATCAACAATTATTCTAATGTGTGTGCACAGTCCCAGGCATCTGACTAAACAGAACTGTTTTTGATTTTTTGGGGCGTTGCATAAAAGATGGCTTTTCTCAAACATTATGAGAATGTGTTCAGCCTACACTGCAGTTACCATTAAGAGTTTCTGCATCTGGGAAATAGAGTAACATAGTGAAGTAATCAGCATCTTTGGTCAATGCAGTTTCGACAGTAAACTTCTCTTCCCCTAAAAACTTACATTTATTGAAAGTGCATCTGGCAAGTCATTAAAGTATAAGAGACATGCTGGATTCATAGTTAAATAGCATATAGTGAAGCAGTAGTTAGTAGTGGGTATGTGAAGGGTGTACTGATTCAAAACACAATTTGCTAACAGCTTTGGATACTGGACAAATGTGCTGTATTTTAGGGGCATCCCAGCAGCACTGTTTAGTCAAGAGACTTAGAGTCATACAGTAGAGAAACAAAGGCTGAGGGAATCAAACCCTGTACTATCGGAAGCAGCTCATTAACAGCTCATAGCCTTATTCATCTGCATTAAGTTGTCCAACACAAAGTATTTAACATCCATATGCTGACAAAAACAAGTTAAATTAAACAAAGTGCTCACAGTTGAAATATTAACATTAAACCAGTATTTTCAGCTAGATAATAAACACACTAACAACACTCAGTGAAACAAGGAAACCAAGAATTGTGTGCAAAGAATGAGTCATATGATGCTGCTGCTATCTACCACAGTTTTTTTCCTTTACAACATAACTACTCTGGAATACAGAAAACAAATATTTACAGACACAGACAGAAGCAAACATAAACACACAGACACACACACACACACACACACACACACACACACACACACACACACACACACACACACACACACGACCATTAATCACAGCTTCTTTTGTGACTGAGTGTACCTCAGATGTTTGCTTACAATCAAATGAATAAGCAAATATATAGATGACTTTGTGATGTATGTCAGCTCACTAGTGTGAGAACCATATAGTGGAACCCCCTACACCCCCATGACCTCCCAACCATGCACTCAGGAATCACAGACAAAGACCCTAAATCAAGAACAGATATTTAAATATTGCTCTTATATACTTAAAACGTTGCTAGTATAATGGGTTTTGCATTAGCAAACAATTTTATAAAGCATAAGAAGTCTAAAATTCACATTTGTCATTATCTGGTAACTGCAGTGTACAGTACTTTACCAGCACACTACAATTTATGCTAAACAGACTACAAATATGAGGCACAATTGGGGACATTTGAGAATTATGCAATCTGCATGCATGCTCTCTCTGTGTCTCACACACACACACACACACACACACACACACACACACACACACACACACACACACACACACACACACAGATGTGACCATCAGTAACAGTCACATTTATCAATGCACATCTCATATATCTGCTTAAGTTCAAGTGAATGAATAAACACATAAACAATGACCCATAAATGTATCTCAGCCTGCTACTGTCAGAACCATATAGTGCAAAAATAATAGGCACAGAAGTGTATCACAGTTTGATAGTGTAAGAAGCATATAGTGTAACTAAATGCAGTTCCTGTCTACCTTCTCAACATCTCATTTTAAGAATCAGACAAATATACCAAATCAGGGACAGATTTTAAATATTCATATTATAGACATAGAAAGTTGCTAGAAAAACAAGCTTTGCATCAGGAATCTTTTTTCTGAAGGATACAAAATCTGAAACTCTTAACTCTTTCATTATTTAGTGATGGCAATCCACAACCATTTGCCAGAAAGCCAAAAGTTTTACTAGAAACATATCAAAATAGTTCTCAGATTCTTTGTTCAAGACTTCTGTACAACATTAAAAATACTGAGAGGGCAAAGGCCCCAAAAGAATCAAAATTTAAAGATTTTAATCTGTCTGTTAACCAGGTAAATCCACTAGAAAAAGTGTCCCTTTTTATGGACCACTGTTTGGTTAAGATATTTGTTCAGTCATACAGTTGGTAAGTGGAAGTGGAAAACAACAAACTCTTTATTATTGAGTATCGGAAGCAACTCATCTTAAAGACTTAAGTACCAGACAACTCTAATTTAGTTTAAAAGTTAACAGAATACCAGGAGCTGGATGGACATGCATTGTTGGCTAACTGTAATCCTGAGAGATATATCAAAAAATTGAGAATTTTACAAAATAAAATATGAGACAATGTCAGAAACATTCTGCAAAATTGGGGACAGATGAGTGTAATGCAGACATTTTCTGAACAATAAGAATTACAAAACTCTAATTACTGGCATTCTGACTGACTGTAAGCCTCAGTGATTTACCAGAAAAGCATTTTATGCAGATGAATGCAAAAATATGTTGGCTAAAACCAGGAAGGACTGAAGCAGAGCTCTGCCTGAGGACACACACAGTTTCTGTCTCTGTCTCTGTCTCTCTGTCTCTCTCTCTCTCTCTCTCACACACACACACACACACACACACACACACACACACACACACACACACACACACACACACACACACACACGACCATCAATTACACCCCCCCACACACAAAATACATAGTCCAGAGCAGAGTTAGACGGCAGTAGTACCAAAATGCAGGCTTGTCAGCCATTGGTCCATTTTGACTGTGACAAGCTCCAGGAAGTTTCTTTGTCTCACTGGTAATAATGCCAGCGAAAGAGAAGAAATCAATCAAAATAGTGCAATGGGGTGGATCTGGATTTTTTTTCTTTTTAGTAGCAATGGTGATGTTTATGGGGATCCCCTATCTAGCACTGGGCCCTAGACAGCTGACTAGGTCACCTAGCACTAGATCTGTCTTCCAAGTCCAAAGTCACTGACAAGATGAAACCCACAAGTCAATTCCTTAGCATAATGAAACATCAAAAAAGTGTTTTTTTTTTGTAAGTGATAACCCCACAGCCCTTTAATTTTATATAAGAACTCCACATTTGCACAATTGCTGTTTAAACCTTGCCCACTTTACACCTGACCGGCAGTAGGGTAACAATGTGCAATGAGTTCATTATTGATAGTGGAACCCAGTAATCATTTGGTGACAGTAAATTTCAGGTTGAGACCTGTACAATAAACACTTCCACAAATTATGTAATAATTATTCTACCATGAAATTGATCACATGAATAATTTGGTAATAATGCATGCATTTTCTTAAGTTTCTGTCTGTATTGTAACAGGAATTATGCAATAGGGGACGACGCAGTAATTAAAAAAGCTGTCTCAAAACGAATAGGTGCAGATGTAGCGCATCTATAGTGTATCAAAAATGTCCTTTCAGAGACAGAACTGAAACATTTGAAGCCCACTATATGTTTATTAGGTAATTGTTAGTGGTTTCATGTAATATAAACTGAACACATTTTGAAATATTAAAGAACTACTGAAGTGCTACTTTACTGTAAGTAAATGAGCAACAGCAAAAAAAAAAAAAAACATTGTTGCAGCTTTAATTTATAAATGTATCAAATGTCTTGTAAGAGTTATTTGGTTTCTGAAAAAAAAACAGAAAAGCACAGCTACAGATTCTGGCCTTTATTGCAGAATAATCTTTATTGTGTTTCATATTATAAAAGCCACAGAAGAGCCTCAAATGGCATTTTAAGTAGGAGATGCACAGCACTTACAGGTTTGCATATGAGAACATGCTGCCAGCATTCTAAAGGTCAAAGTTTTTTTTTTAGTTTTATTTTTTTTTTGCAGATTTTATAACTTATTCTCTCTGTGGCACAATGCCACAATTAGTCTTTATGCAGAGAAGACCTTGAAAAATTAGGACTACAGCCTACTTCAGGAAAGGCCATGGCAGATAGATATCTTTTTGAGAATAAATGGAATTGTTGACATTATATTCATTTTGGTTACACTTTATACACATTTAAGCTTATAAAATCTGCTTTGTTGCAAATGCTTTCTTAAAATCTTAATAAATCATATTTAGATTTCCCTTGTAAAAATGCAAGACAGATCCAAAATATGTTCTCTTACATGCAGAGTAGCTGATTTCCGTAAACTGTCATCCTGTTCAAGAGATATATGGGGAGCAAACACTGCTCTGTCTTCCAGATGTACAAAGCCACATGTAGGTTTTCATGACATAGGTTATCAGACTTTGTTAAAAGGAGCATTCCTTTGAAAACACACTAACGGAAAAAGTAAAGAAAAAAATGTGGGCCTTCCTTTAAAGAAAAAGAAAAAAAAAAAGAAATAAAAGTACTATCCTTGAGGACTAAAATAAATATTCTTCAACCAGTTATCTCTCATTTGTTCATATTTAAGTAGCTCATACAATGCATACACATGCAAATATATATGTGTATGTAGAGTATAGGCAGGCTTCCCCCTGCATAAAATAGTGAGCAAAAAAAAAAAAAAAATTATATATATATGTATATCATACAGAAAAAAAATGAAACCCATGAAAACTTCTGAATTCACGTTTTGCAGGGGGCAACCCCCCCCTTGCACTCCTCACACCCGTGTTAGTTAAATATACAAACTCCAAGATCACACTACACTGAAGAGAACAGTAAAGTTCCCGATCCACACTGTACGGCGATCTTCATTCACAAGGTTTGATATTTCACAACTTCGATCCTCTGCTCTGCATCGATGTTCCGAAATTCATATGAAGGGGATCCATATGTGTGTGTGTTTGTGTGTGTGTGTATATGTGTATATATATATATATATATATATATATATATATATAGCAGCAGTTCTGTATATCAAAAGTACATTTTGATGATGGGCAGTAGAAGTGTCACTACCAGTCGAAATCACAGGTCATCAAATCATGCTTTAGTTGACTCACATTTAATCAGCTACAGCGTAGTTTTCGGTTTTATGTTTGGTCACAGTTGTGCAGCTGTGGAGTTAGTGTACTATAAATAACTAAGATTTAGCTCAGTACTTGGTTGTTTCACCACTGATTATGCATCTACATTTAGCTTATTCTCTTACAGAGGAAACATCTAAAGTTAACATTTTGAATGTACAGAGTTTTCAGATTTATGTCTTCCTGAAGTCACCTAAGGCATCCCAAGGATCCCTGTCCTTCCCATATGAAAATGCTGATCCAGTTTTATGCAGAAGGATGGAATGCTTTATGCTGCGCTGAAAATGCAAGACATTTGCCTCTGTAACACTGATTCAGTACTGGAGTGACTCTAGCTTTCATTAATGAATTCTAACTACTATTAGCATTGTCGTCTCACAGCAAGAGATTCTCCCGTTCGATTCTCAGCTGGAGCGCCTTCTCTGTGGAGTCTGCATGTCCTCCCGGCAGTCGAGTGGCGTTGGAAAGACATGTGTGATTGGGCGTGCCTTCGTTGAAGGTTGGGCATTGGGTTGGCACCTCGGCACTGTAAAAATCGACTGCCAATCATTAGCAGACCAGAGTTCTACTGTGGTGACCCCTAACTGGGAAAAGCCAAAAGAAAACACACACACAACTACTGTTACATGTTTTATTATGGTACACTTGGTAGGCCACTAGCCATGAAAAGAAGGAATGTGATTCAAAAAAATTCTGTAATCAAGAAATTTACCAAACCAGTGTTTAGCACAAAAACCCTGTTCAAGAAACTTAACTAAAATGGTATGTTATTCACTGTTTTAGTCCATTTCTGCAATAAATTATAACATTTTCTCTAGATACAGCAGTCCTGGAGTGAAAATAATTGTCGGTTGTAGAGCATACAGGGGTACTGCCTTAAGATACAAATTACAATTTAGCTTTCTTATTTCCCTAGTACTGTTTCTTCATAATCATCACTCTTTAAACCTCTTTTCCAGGTGAGGCTGACAGTGACAGTATGCTGAGGAAAATAGGCTAGATCTACCTTTCCTCAGCAATAGTCTGTGTGGATTCATAGTAGGTTCTGGACAAGCTGAGAGAACAGTTCATTCAACATGTCTTGGCACTGCCTCAGGGCCTTCTACAGTGGGCTGTGTCAGGCACACCTTCCATGGGAGGAACCCATAGGCATCCTCACAAGCAGGGCCAGCCTTAGCTGAAACAGTGCCCTAGGCAAAGTACTGCTCTGGTGCCCCTTAAGCCCCACCCACACCAAACTCAAGGAACACCCCTATTTGAGCCACACCCACAGATGGGTCACTCCCACAAAACCCACTCCAGTTCTTTCAGTGTTTAAATGCATGAAAAAACAAGTCATATTGCAAGACACCTTGTAGTGTAGTTGACTGCACTGTAATTAAAAGCTGAATTCTCCTTAAACCTGGTTGATCTGTCCAAGGCCTTTGACATTGTTAACCACCAATTACTCTTACTTACACTAATTCACTAGGCAAAACCAGGAATTCGCTCCCATCTGACCTTACTGTGATCCCCTCCCTTAATCAGTTCAAAAAAATCTAAACAGTATTTTAAAATTCACTGGTTATGTCCTTGCTCTAACCCTGAGTAAAGCCTCATGCACTTCCATAATCCTGCAATTTTATTTATAGCAACTACCCTCTTACACTAAGGTTTGAAAAGAGAAACTAATATCTTTGCAGATACTCTGTATACAAGCTACACCTATAGGTCTGATAAGAGACCAACATATTTGTATACACTTCTGTATATAAACTGTATTCATACGCTTGAAATGTGAGACTAACCTGTACGTTAATACCATGTTTGTGCATATACTGTAACTTGCTTGTCTTTAAGTTTGGAGCTTTTCTCATGGGGCCTCTGCTGAAAATGGATATGTATCCAGTCGGACTATCACAGTCAAATTTAAAATAAAATAAAAATCAAAATGAGCAGAATATTTACATTTTGCCACAGCCAAGAACAAGACTGCTAAACCAGGGGTCAATTTGCAGCTACCCATACATTCAGATAATGTTTGAAAAGTGCAAGATCATTCCCTTTCTCTATTTTCTTTGTATAGAACCACACCACTATGATATACTGCTTTGTATTCAGTAACTCCATACACAGGAATCAAAATAATCATAGCATTAGGAAATTTAAAACGTTTCATTATTAAGTCTGACTTCACTTAGTAAGTACCAATTTCGTGTGATACAAGACTGTAGGGCTAAGAAAATCAAACACTACTCATACATCCCAATGCACAACAATGATAACTAAAGGAATTAGAAAACACATGGTAATACTCTGTCCAAGTAATGTCTACAAATTAAGTTACAACAGCAAGAATAACTCAATAGTAGACCCCTATAGAATGCCCATAAGATCATGTGTCAGCAGAAAATCACTGGTATCAGCCCATCAACATAACATATTGTCTGATACAGTGCATAAAGGGACATCACTTCCAGTGGTTAAACACACTCAGCAAAGTCCTCTGTATACATTTACTATATAAGAAAGCATATAACAAGATTCCTGGTGCACTGACCTACGTTTTTTTCCTTTACTACATGGATTGTTTTTAAACTTCCTGAAAAAATAAAATTTTTGACAGCTGCTCGTTTATCAACATTCTGCATATAATTAGGAAAAACATTAAACAAAGAATGCAGTTCTGATATCAGAATTGTCTTTGGTCTAACATAGCTGTTAAATTCAGACTCCAGTAGGCACATTTAGCTGCACAACCTTTAAAGATACTGCATGCAACGTTTGCAGACCGTCAAAGCATTCTAATAAGAGACAGCTTAGTTGATAATCTAGATTGTCTTAGTATGCATTTTCTGTAGGATATTCAAATATCTGTCACCACTCAGTACAAGTTAGTCAGACTGTGCAGCTGATTTGTAAAAAAAAAATTATGACAGACAATAAAAGCAAACTGCTACAAAAAACAGGAAAAATAGTTTACATAACTAAACACTACACTAAGCTAACCCAGCCGACCCAGAGCAGGAACACATTTCTCATTCACTTGACAAATGGTTACTTCTCTCACTCAGTTGTATTTCTTGTATGGAAGACTGTCCTTATATTCACTTTTTCATGCACACTACTCTCCCTTCTTAAGGAACTACTCTCCCTTCTTAAGGAGACACCTTGTCCCTGCATTTTATAATACCACCACACATTCACAAAAACATTGGAATTCTTATCTGCAATATTTATCATTCTCTTTTACTCATCTAAATAATTCTGCACTGATCAGATGTTCTACATTGCATTAGTCTTACATTTTATACACCATCACCTTCTTTCAACTTTTTCCCGGTTAAGGCTTGCCACAGCGAATCACCTGTCCGCTCGTGACTAGCAGTGGAGTTTTACAGTGTCGAGTTGCCAGCCCGGCGCCCAACCTTCCACAGAAGGCACACATGCACACACACCTAGGGCCAATTTAGAGTGTCTAATCCACCTACAGCATGTCTTTGGGAATTGGGAGGAAACCGGAGCACCCGGAGGAAACCCACACGACCACAGGGAGGACATGCAAACTCCACACAGAAGGCACCCCAGCCAAGGATCAAACCAGAGAACCTCTTGTACACCATCACCAAGAGAGAGAAAAAAACAAAAGGGAAAATAATTCAATGATCAGGAGGTAAACTGTCTCCAAACCATTCTCCCCACTGTACATCAGAGTCTCTCTAAACAACATGAACCACATGCAGAAACATCCCAAACAATTCACATCAACAAATGATTCCAAAAGGAGACTCAATGTTCATGCAGCACACATGGAACCACACCACATATCACTTCCCCACCCCACAAAAACAAAGCAGCTGTATGAAATTAAACACAAACCCCTCCATGGACTCCCAACAAAGGACAATGCATTCAAGACAGATCACAGCAGCTCCAAGTAGAACCACACAATGGATGAGGTTTTAAAAACCAAGAAACAGCCACAAAACTGAATTCTTGTCTTCCCCTCACCTTCCTTCAACACCATGATGAAGTTTGCACTGAGCAAGCAAACATTACTCAAACAGTACTCAACATGTAATACAAAAAAATATGCAAATATCTGATATTTAACAAAATGTTATATGAGGTTAGAATTTTAATCAGACAGTTGTCCTTGCAGGTTTAGGAATGCATAAACAAAGACTATCCTCCCCCACCCCCGGTAATCCAGAAAAAAAAACACACCTCTTATGTTCATGTGTGTGTGCTAGTTACTAAAGCAATGTTCAGATGGTTAAAAAAGTGATAATGTTTTAGCTACCGTGCAGTCCTAGCAAGCATGGAGTACTGGGCCTTAGCATTCCGAACCTTCCCAAAGAATGTGCACGCTGTCTTTACTGGTTTCTCTGCTGTCTTCTGTTCATAATTATTAAATTAATCCATTGGAAATCCAAAGCTATTGGTTAACATTTTCCTGCTGGCACCTTTATTGGCTATTGCATTGCATGTGCCTAAACAAATGCTAAATGCTAAGAGCACCTTTCATTTACTACAGGACAAGCAGCCAAACAGTCAATGTACTTTTATACATCAGAGAGAGTATTTCAATAAGTTTTAACCCACATTTCTCAACTCATCTGCGCTACATTCCCTTACGTTCACTCCCTGGTTATTCAAACTTTGCCAAAACAGTTAGACAGTTTTTCTTTAGTTTTGGCTGCCTGAAATTTGAAGTGAAATAATTGACTTACCTCTGCAAATTAAAGCCAAGCTGGGAAAAAGGGACATGAGGCAGCAGGAAAAAAAAAATCGCACTTGTAGGCCCGGGTGTACAGAGAGCCAGTCCCACTGATCCATGCCATCCAGATAGTCCACTGATCAGGAACAGGACGTAATTTCACCCAATAGATATGCCCACCTCTACCGCGTCAATGAAGAAAGGAATAAGAGGCGGGCGGGAGCTGCATTATATACTCGGGATTGGAGCAGTAGCCAGGGACGTCAGTGGTATGAAAGCATCACTGATTGGATGCTTAAATAATGCCGAACAAGAGCAGCCACTGAAACTCATCATGGGGAGGGAGTAGTAGTAGTAGTAGGAGGAGGAGAAGGAGGAGGAGCAGCAGGAGGAGGAGGAGGAGGGAGGGAGGGAGGGTGTCGTTCCATTCTATGTGCTGTGACTGTCGTTCCGTTCTGTGCATTACAGAAGTGGGGGAGGGCACAAGGCCACAATGGGGCCGAGCGCAATGTGAAGACATTGGGGCCGGGTGCAATGGGGGGGGAGTCATTCCGTTCTATGTGCTGTGTGACTGTCATTCCATTCTGTACATTACAGAAGTGGGGGAGGGCGCAAGGCTACAATGGGGCCGGGCGCAATGTGAAGACATTGGGGCCGGGTGCAATGGGGAGGGGAGTCATTCCGTTCTATGTGCTGTGTGACTGTCATTCCGTTCTGTGCATTACAGAAGTGGGGGAGGGCGCAAGGCTACAATGGGGCCGGGCGCAATGCTGAGTGACAAGTGAATATGCTGCCAAGTGATACAAGGAAAAGTTAAATTGTGCCCTTTCTGATGCCGGCCTTTCCGGCACCCTAGGCGGTCGCCTAGTTCACCTATGCCTAAGACCGGCCCTGCTCACAAGGTGTTCAGGTCACCTCCACTGACTCCTTTGAACATGGACGTACAGTGTCTGTACTCCAAGGTTCTTTGGAATTACCATGCTCCCTACGCTGTCACACAGAATAAGGTCAGCTTCCGATTGAAAATGTCATTTCTGTTGTCTCTATCCTTGACCTCATTCTTTTGGTCAGTACCCAATGCCCATGGCCATAGATGAGGATAGACACATGGACTGACCAGTAAATTGAGAGCTTCATCCCATAACTAAGCTCTCACTTCCCACCACATTCCAGTATAATACTTCCAGTAGTGCTGCCACAGCACCAGTCTGCTCATTAGTCTCACGATTTCCTCCACCTACACTTGTGAGCAGGACCCCAATGCACTTAAATTTCTTTACATTAAGTAGCTGTTCTCATAGAAGAATTCAACACACAGTCCCCCACCTGGAGTAACTGTCCCCCATGAAACACACATGGATACACATACACTCCTCCACTTGAAGTAACTGCTACCCATGAACAAGACCACCAACACACACACACACACACACACACACACACACACACACACACACACACACACACACACACACACACTCCTCCACCTAAAGTGGCTGACTCACAAATAACACCCCCAACACACACAATACTCCACCTGAAATATCTGCCCCCCATAATCAAGACCCCCCAAAAAACACAATCTTACACCTGAAGTAGCTGCTGCCCATGAACAAGACCCTCCACAATCCTCCACTTTAAATAGCTGTTTCCCATGAACAAGACCCCCAACACACACATTCTTCCATCTGAAATAGCTGCCCCCCCCATGAACAAGACCTCCAAAACACACAATCCTCCATAAGGCCCCCACACACAATCCTCCACCTGAAGTAGCTGCTTCCCGTAAACAAGGTATTTGCCAGTGATAAGTGATTTGAGGACCCGGCTTTCTCTGACCTATGCTAGAGACCTATGCTAATGGTAGGACAAGTGTATGTACCCCTGTGGGCTAGTGTGTGCCCTCTATAAAACCCAGCAGCACTGGGTCAATAAGCTGCTGGCTGTCCAGTGTCCATTGCCCAGCTTGGATTACCTGCTATAGCTCTGTTGAACAAAAGCTGGAAGTAAAACTAATCAACCTGCCAAAGATGAACTAAGGATTGCTACACTCAGCGTAGGTACACTGACAGAATGCAGCATAGAAGTAGATGACATGATGATAAGGAGGAGGCTGGACATCTTATGTAATCAGGAGTAAAGATGGAAGGACAGTGCAGAAAAGCCAATTGCTTTGTTATCCTGAGTATACTACTTAGGGGGACAACAGGCTAGAAATGGTGTGGGAACTGAGATAAGGAAGAGACTTCAGAAGGCAGGGATGTCATCAGAATTAGTGACAGACTCATGGCAATTAGACTGTAATGTAAGGATGGGGCACTGTTCATAATCTCAGCCTATGCCTCATAGTAGGGCAGTGACATTGAGGAAAAGAGTGCATTCAGACAGTAGTTGTAGGAGTTATTACATAAAGCAGGAGAACATGAATTAGTGTTGATAATGGATGACCTGAATGTACATATCAGGACAAAAAGAGAAGTGTATGAGGACTGCTTGGATCCACATGGATGAGGCGACAGTAATAAAGAAGGAGAGGCCATTCTAGACTTCTGTCTGGCAAAAAGCTTGTTAGTGGCCAACACATGGTTCAGCAAGACAGACAGTTACAAAATTACATATAAGAGTGGCAAACATGCAACTCAGTTAGATTTCTTCCTTGTAAGGAAAGGGCATTGAGATAGAATCAGTGATATCAAAGTCATCCCCAGTGAAACAGTCAGCCCATATCATAAACCACTTATTGCCACAATCAGCTGCAAGCAGTGATCAGAGAAGGCTCTAACGTCAACAGAGACTAGGCTGAAGACCTGGAAGTTAAATGGAGAGAAAGCACAAGAGTTCAAGGAATTACTCAGGGCTCTAGCATCTCAAAAAGAAGAGGAAATCAGTGTAGTTGAAGAAGAATGGCAGCACCTCAAAATAACGTGTGAGGACTGTAGAATAGATATGTGGCTGAGCTGGGTATGGAAATAAGGTGCATAAGGAAAGCCGGTGGTGGAATGCAGAAGTCCAGGAAGTCATCAAAAGAAAAGAGGAGTTTAAGAAAATTTGGAGATGGAAAAGACAGACCTGGATAAGAAGGAATACTGGCTGGTTAACAAAGAGGCTAAAAGAGCAGTAGCAATAGCAAAGAACAAGGCATCAGAGGCACTCAGCTTCTAGAAAGTGACTCAGTAGATGCCACAAAGAAACTTATCAGGTTGCAAGGCAAAGACAGAAAGAGGAAGATACTCGGACACCCTTCATAAGGAATGCCAGCAGTAGCCTGCATCAGTCCACAGAACATCAAAGGTAGATGGAGGGGATACTTTTAGCAGCTTCTGTAGTAAGAAAACACCACAGGAGCCGTACTGCCCCAGACACAGTCTACAATGAAAGAAGAGGAGGAGACCACCTTAGAAGAAGTAAGAACAGCACTAAGGAAAATGAAGTCAATGAAATCAACAGGCTCAAATGAAGTCACAGTAGATATGATCAAGATGTTGGATGAGACAGGGAAGAAATGTTTCTGAGGGTAATAGTAGTAGGATGGACCCAGATGACAAGAGAATAAGCATACTACTGCCAGCGTAAAAGTACAGAGTAAACATCCACAACTGTAGGCAGTGCAGAGGTAACAAACTCCTGTCACACTGCATGGAAGTTCTGGAGAGGATGAGTGGTAAACAAATACACAGAGAAGTAGAAAGTAAGATAGGAGACATGCTGTTCTGATTCAGATCAGGACTTAGCACAACCGACCTGATGTTTGCAGTGGGAGAGAGAGTTGAGAAGAAGGTAGAGATGAGGAAAGAGTCCAAATGATTTTCCTAGACTTGGAAAAAACTTATGATAAGGTCCCAAGAAAGCTGATTTGGCCAGTCCTGCAGTGGTTCAAAGTCCCAGAAACATTGGTAAAATTAATACAAGCTATGTGCAAGGACCTGATGGCTCAAGCACAAACACTTTTCAGTCTCACAGAGGGCTTCCCATGGGAGTGAGTGAGCTTCAGGGTTCACTTCTGAGTCCACTGCTGTTCATATTACTGATGAGCTACATTGACAAAAAGGTTAGACGGGACAGAGCAACAAAGTTGCTGTATGCAGATGATGTGGCATTAGAGGAAGACTGAGCAATGACTTCAGCAAAGGATAAGAGAGTGGAATACAAAACTGAAGGCACATGTGATGAAACTAAGTACAGATAAGACAGTTGAAATGAAAATAAATGGGGGAAATCAGAAGAAGCTTGGAATTGAGATAGAAGGGAAAATAGTGAAACAGATTAATATCTTCACATATCTGGGAGAGGTGGCTGAGGAGAAGGAAAATCTGAATGAAGAGGTTAAAACTAAAATCAGAGAGGCTGCAGCCTACTGACATAGAATGTCAGGGGTAATGTATGAAAGAAGAATACTGAAAAACTAAAAAGTAAGGTGTACAATACATCGGTGTGACCAGTACTGCTTTATGGCACAAAAACATGGTCAGTGAAGGCAGAGCAGGCAAGGAAACTAGAGGTGATGGAGATGAAGTGCCTAAGATGGGTGGTAGGAGACACACTGTGGGACACATGGTGGAATGAAGACTTCAGAGCAGAAGCCACATTAGCTCCAATAGCAGAGAAGGTGAAAGAGAGCAGATTATGGTGGTTTGGAGACATACAGAAGTGTAGAAAACAATCTGGTGAAGAAGAGTTGGCATAGACATGAAGAAGGCAAGAGGAAATTTGGGCATCCATCAAAGGGATGGCTGATTGCATGTGAGAAAACCGGTGACAGTCAGGCATGACCATCAAAGATGGTATGAGATTGACACTGAATTGAGAGAGATGGGGATAGTAGACACAACAACCCAACCCCTTCTAGAAAATGGGAAAAGGGGGGATAATGATGATGAACATTTTAAAAAACATTATTATCTTAGAGCATGCCAAACTATTAGCATTTATACAGCATTTGAAATTGAAGTTGTTGCTTTAAGAGTGTCATTTCAAATTGTAGTAGAATGAAGCAGAAGGACTCATTTCAGAAGAAACATGTGAAAGCTTTTCTTTTAGTAAAAAGCCTGATTTTGTCTAAAAATATAGCTCTGTCTCTGTGTATATTGCTAATTGTAAAAATGTGGTGAAATGTAGTCAACAAATAAGGACAATTATTAAAGCTACAGACTCCTTTTACCTCCGAAAATACATGCTAATTTAACTCTTATGCTCTCAATTTTTAAAGTCAGTATTAATATTTAAAATTTCCTGATAGTATTTAAAAGTTGTCCTTGATTTGACACTTTTATCCTTGGTAATGTTTTGGCTTTGTCTCTGATTCTGGAAGGCTAAGAACTTTGCAGGAACATAATCCTTTTCTTTTTTTTTAAACAATTTTATTGATTTTAAAGAAATAAATATAAACAATTACATGTCATTTTAACATAAAGATATTTACAATTCAGAAAGTGTTCACATAAGCATTCACATAATGTTTAACAAATAAAGTGAAATTACTAAAACTATATACAAAGACATCCATTGAATATCATTAAGTTGCCTAGTATTTGATTATTCCATATATATATATATATATATCTAACACGGAGAGAGGTTGAAATTTGATTTATATGATATCATTGTCAATCTCTTTTCAACAAATTCTGTAGATTAACCCATATATGATAGTTATAAGTTTTTTCTAGATGTTCTAGATGTCATAGTTGCAATCTACAATTGACAGACTTCCATTAGAATTTTCTTAAAATCATTATAGGAAGGAGGGAATTCAGATATCCAGTTTCTTGTTATAGTTTTCCTGGCTATTGCCATTATTGCCCAAAGTAAGGAATGTTTAACTTTTTTTACATAACCAGGTATGGGTGTATTGAAGAGTACTAATGATTTGGTCAAAATAAAATTATCTGTGAATATTGCTTGTAGGAGTTCTTTAATGTTTTCCCAAAATACACTTAAAGCAGGGCAGTCATAAAACATATGGTTCCAGTCAATGTTTGTGTTAGACTTACATCTGTTGCAAATATTTAGTTTACCATTAATTTTGTTCATTAGTTAAGGAGTGTAGGAGGATCTATATAAAAATCTCCAGGAATATATTTTCCATTTTAGTGAAAGTCTTGTTTTCCCTGCAGATTCTAATATATTTGTTTTATCTATATCCCTTGGAAGTGTGTTATTAACTGTATAAAAATGGTTCCAGAAATTGGCAGGACAACAATATGCTTCTTCTCTGATAAGTCTGTATAGAAATGCCATGTTGTCTGAATAAGTTTGTTTATGTTGAATAACTGAATTAAAGAAATCTAGCAGTATACTAGTGACCTGTTTATTAGCAGAAGTGATCGGGTTCATCTTATTTTGTAAGAATAGTCTGAGGGATTGTATGTTAAGCCATAGGGAGTTGTCTAACTGATATTCACTTATTATCTGATCTACATCCTTTACCCTATCATCTGTAATAAGTTGAAACCAATACAAAAGACCGTTTTGTTTAAGCAAGGTAATTTTATCTGTATCTGAGGATTGTAAGGATTCTTAAGTAAAGGTTATTGGGAAAATTGTAAAAAAAAAGTTCCTTGTACTTAGTGTGTTTAAATATAAAGTTTCTAAAATGTATTAGTATGTTGTGTAAGTAGCTAAATGAATGTTTGGGTATGCTGTGTAACATGAAGTAATCTTTAAGTATCTATAATATTGGGTTATTTATTAATTCTAATTTGTATGGCTCTGGTTTTGATATTAATAGCATAGCTGAGGATTCCCAGAATATTTTCCATTTGGCCTGATATGGTGTATCTAAAAGTTGCGCTATGGACCTAATAATAGCTGCATTAGAATAAAGGTTCACATCAGAAAAGGCTATGACCCCTTTGTTCCAACTATGAAGGTGATGCTTGAGTGCTATTCTAGGTTTCCTGGGAAACCAAAAAAACTTTAATAACAGAGAATTGATCTTATTAATGAAAACTTTACTGTGAAGTATTAAAATAGATTGTATAATATAGAGAATTTTAGGAAGGATTATCATTTTAATGATAGTTAACCTTTCCTCCGTTGTAAATATAATTGTATTCCATTTTGTTAATAAAGTTTGGATATTTACATAACATCTATTATAATTTAGTTTTGTGATTAATTTAATATCTTTAGCAAGAATGATGCCTAAATATGTAATTTGATCTGTGATGTATTTGTTAGTGCCTTTGTTAATGTTTCTCTTATTATTATTTAAATAGATAGGTAGGATCTTAGTTTTATTATCATTGAATTTCAGTCCAGATATAAATTGAACGTGTTAACAATACTTTCCTTTTCCGATTCATCACTGGTGTAAAGCATCACTACGTTGACCAACTGACCGACTTCACAAAATGTAGAAAAGTAAAGCTGGATTATGGTCTAAAAACATGCCCAGAGGTAGAATAGAATAGATTGGCCTTGGCTTCATGGAGTTAAGTTACACTCACTACCCTTTTTGAATAAGTGCAATTTTAATAATTAAT
The DNA here is from genome assembly GCF_019279795.1 of Protopterus annectens. Lineage (NCBI taxonomy): Eukaryota > Metazoa > Chordata > Ceratodontiformes > Protopteridae > Protopterus > Protopterus annectens. The sequence continues at coordinate 362,900,665 of NC_056734.1, forward strand.
AATGCCGGTGTACATGTCACCACCAGGGAAGGGGTATAGCCCCACTTTAGAAATGCTGTCATTGCCAGGATGCTGGCAAGAACACAATCATTCCCAATGTCTGTCTAAATGACAACTCCCCATACAGGCCCCCACCTTGGCAAATTTGATGGATGACCCTCACCAAAGGAGAATGAATATACCATTGGGAAAGCTTGATCACTGGCAGCCAGAAGGGAGAAAAAGAAGAAAGACAAAAAGGAAGGCATTTACATGGAGAAGGAGGTGGTGGGGCGCTTGGACATTCTACACATCCTCAGCATTAGAGGTGAAGACTGATTCCTCTAGCTTATTTTTATAAGTTTTTACTGAATCATCTTTGGACTAAGTTAAATGTCTGGAGTCATGCCTCACTCTGGGCACTATTTTTCCTTACAAAATGGAAATAAAAATATCTCAAGACAGACTGAAGATCTGAAAACATACCCATACCATCATTGAAATGAAGAAAACCATTGGGTCTCCTTGCAGTGTAATCACTATTACTACAATGTCTCTCCTGCTAGGACAAAAGTGGTTTGCCATACTGTGTTAAGTTACACATTTCCCTGTACAGTGATAACCTGGTAGCTGTTTATTGGCAAAGCAGATAGTTTTTGAATTGCTACTGTTAAATTACACATTTTGCTGAAGATTGATGTAACTAAAGAAACTGAAGAATACTTTTAAGTACACTCACCTGTCTTTGTTATTTCATTCAGTTCTATTCCGTTCTGCTAACCTACTGAAACTAAAGAGTTAAAAGAGTTTTAAAACACTGTAGTCCCACAATCTTATAAAAATAAGTTGGGGAAAAAAGTATCCCTTCTCACCAGCACTGGACTCTGGTGCCCAACGGCTAAATGAGAAATAGGATGCATCACATGGGGGGATAACTACAGTGGAAAGCTGGCATACATTTCTAAAAATCTTGGCTACACCCTTGCATGCAGAACTAGACTGAATGACAGCTCCACAGAATAATCAAAAATATTAGAAACAAGAAACACCAGGGATGGCAAAAAGAACACTTGTGGATGTTTGATGTTAACAGATAACTACATGTGATATCAGTGGCTCTGGAGGTTCACACTACAAAAAGAAGCAACAATCCAATGAATCTCTCTTTCTGTCTCCCTCTAAACAAGGTTTTGTGTAACATACATTTGCATGTAGCACAGTCATGCATTACCCATTTTAGCACACATATCTATTCATTTTTTGTTAGTTTGTACTCTTCTGCACTTTCTCTTCTCTGGCATAATGCAACACTCGAGCATACACACAGACACACACGCACACACACTTATCTGTATTGTAGGGATCACAGGTGTAGCCAGATATGTACCATGCTAACCACTGAGTACAAATTAATTTTAGTGGGTCAACATTTTACTAGCATAACAGCACCAACAATCTCAGATTCAAATTTATGAATAAAATTGTAAGGATAAAAAATGAGGCAACAACAATGTAACTGTCTCCACAATCATGTGTACTTATATAAGCTATCCATCAACCATATTGAATATATTAATTTAGTATGTGTGCTGCATTTTTAATTTCATATTTGCAGATTAAAAAAAAACAGTTCTGCTATCTCCCAAAATGAAGCAGGGAAACGGTTAGGAACTTAGTGTACAGTTTCAAACATCCTGACTGCACTCCTGGTGAGGATTTTAATTACGTTGTTTATGCAGAGGAAATCTGGAGAACATGTGAGGCAGAAAGGGCAAGACCTGCTGTTCTGTCCACTCTGCACAGTAGTTCTCTGATACATGTTATAAATGTATGTTTTATAATTTCCTCAGCTCTTTTAACTTGTTTGTTTGCATTTTGCATTTTACATTAATTGTCTAAAAGCATTAAGTAGATGACCAAAAACTGATATAAGTGTTGCAGCTAAATGCAATATAGTAACTGGCACTGACAAAGTGCGGCAGGCTAGCCTATCAGGGCAACTACTGGTGAAGATCTGTAGTGATGCAGATAAAACAAGTATGACATAGAAATGCGATCTTTATGACATAGAAATGCGATCTTTATGACATAGAAATGCGATCTGTATGAAAAGTAGAAATCAGTGTTTACAGCAATGAAATGTTGACCAAGAAATGTGTTCATGAGATTTTTGTAACATTTTCACATCAACTCATCAGCACAGCCTTCTTAAGACTCTATCTTTGATTAGGGACACATTTTTTTAGTAAGGCTGATATTCACAGATTCTTATGTCCCTAAAGGTTATTTATCCTCATAATATTTGGAGAAGTTTTTTTTTTTTTAATGTAAACTTTTAGCAGGAACCAGAATAAATGGTTATTGTGCTATTGAATCCAGCCACGTGTTTATAAATCTAAATACATTCCTGCAACTGCTTTTTTCACACATTTTGTGAAAAACATCATATTCTTACTACTTTAAGTAACTGCAACTAGGTAAAATGCCATATGTTGTCACAGAAGACTGTGATAGCAGTGCATTTCTGGCATCAAAATAATAAAGCAATTACAAAGAAACTGAAACTGGTAGTCTGTGTTGCTGGTCATTTCTTAGGAGGGCGCAGAGAAGAGACAACATGAGTTGTTGTGTGGGGATAAATGCGAGACATTCATGCACACAGCTATGACCTATTACAATGGAAACACTGCTGTGACTGTGCTCAAGCACCTGAGTTTTGTATATAGGTATTCCAATCACAGCTGAATGTTTGGCTAGCTGTGTGCTCAAAATGCCTTTTTTAGCTTCAGATAATCAAATATTGAATAAAGAATAATTTAAAAATATGCCTTATTCTAGACTGATGGTTTTCTTGAGATTCCCTTTAACAGGATACACTTATGTCAAAACTCTGATCAGATGAGTATGAAATATTTGAAGTGGTAACCATCTCAGACGTGGTTTCCCTTCTGGTGGCTGAACGTGAAGTAGATAAAGTTGCAACTCATCAATCACAATGCATTTCCTTCTCACAGAAAAATCTTGTTGCCATTGTTTCTATTACAGCACCAGCAGTGGTTCACTGTTTTGGGGAGACTTTAATTTGTATAAATTAAAATATTTTTTGGACTGAGAAGGTTAACAGTTGGAGAGTTGCACTGTAGTGGTAATGTGGTAAGCCTCACACTGGGTAGGAAATGAAATCTGGAAAGTTATCTTGTATTAGAGGAAGTAGTGAAGAGCATCTCAAAAGTATAAAGGAAGGTGTATACCTGCAGTATCAGTGACATCTTGTGGTGGCTCATGCATTGAATCAAGCTGTGTGTCCATTTTTGCATTGTTTTTCAGGCTTGTGGAAAATGACAGTCAAGGAGTATGTCTGTGCATTGTTTATGTGATACTGTGTCATATTTTGTATTCACTGCATGCTGAGATTCAAATGTGGGACAGATATTTTATGGAACAGCTGCTGTGGCAATATGCAATACATAGCATGTGCAGTTTCTCTACTATTACATGTCAGGTATATCATACTGGTCTGTCTGCATCCCGATTTTTTATGTCTGACATTGTTAGACCTGTGCATTTTGTATAATGCTATGTCAATTTTAGATGGATAGCATGCAGAACATCTGTGTTCTTAGTATGCATATACTGCATTTCTGTACATATCTTCATATTTATAATCTGAGTTTTAGTGTTCCCTGTAGTTGCTGTACACATGTTCATACAATTTATCAATATATTACCTGACGTCATTACTTTTGACATTTGATAGTTGTTTTCATGAATAGAGTTCTGTAAAATAATACAGAAATATCACTACTCAAGATGTTGACTTATTTATTATTTTATTTATTTTATTTTATTTCAGTTTGATGACCGGGGAACTCCACTGGGCTAAAAAGAGCCTGCTTTCAGTGGAGGCCTGGGGAGAAAAACTCCAGTAACCATGACGAACATATTAGCATATACACATATAAAGAAAAGAAGTCATACAGTTTTATGCAGCATTCTACAGTAAAAAAATCTACATTCTACAATAATAATAAAATCTAGCAACTGTACAGTCTAAGCTTCATTAACAGTGAATTACAATTGAAATTTTACATTCCACAATAATAGTAGTAAGAATCTTGCAAAAGTACAGTCTAAGGGTCATTAACAGTGAATTACAATTGAGGACAAGAAATTGTTCTAAATAAGCTATTAACAAAATTTGGAGGTTAAGGAGGAGTAGGAGGGCAAATGATCTGAGTGCAGAGATGATGCACATAGTTAGAAGGTGGGTTTTGCTATAGGAGGGTCCTACGTGGGGAAGGAGCAAGGGCACTCCCACTTCAAAGATAGGTGGGGATGGAAGAGGGATTTAAAGTTAGAGTGGTTATGAGTATTTCTAAGGGAGGGAGGAAGAGAGTTCCATGCTTTAGCTAAGGAGCAGGATAGCAGAGAGTCTCCAAGTGCCCGTAAAGTTTGTAGATTTTGAGCAGGTTCTGATTTTCTGACCAAAGTGAGCGATTAGGAACATAGGGGGTTAAGGAGGTGGAGAGAGAGGGACAGGAGGATGGGTTAAATATTAGCTTATGGGCAGTAGTGAGGTTAAGGAGAATCAGATAGTTGGGAAGCTTGAGCCATTGCAGTGAGTGGGGAGAGATGCAGTGATGGGATGAGTTCCTAGAGTTGGTGGCAAATTTGCAGATTTTATTGTAGCAGGCTTCTAATTTAGTTTGAAGGCTGAGCTGAAGATTCAAGAACAGATGAGTGCCATACATTAGGGAGGGATGAAGGTATGTCAAGGCAAATGTCTTTTTGGTGGAGGGGTTGAGATAACAGTTATGCCTATATATAGTATATAGACTTGTAGTATGGTATATAGCATATAGACTTGTGCAACTGGTTAATGATATTACACCAGTGTTACTGACAGAAGCACACATTCCTGGTGTCTGAGATGGATCCTTATCCACAGGTTCATGGTCCCTCTCCCATCCAGCATATGTGGGTATTCTACTGTCTATAGACTTGCCTTTAACATTTTATATGCTAAGAACATCCTGCATGACTTATTGAGACTACACAGTCAACTTTAAGTGTGACAGAGCTAGCCATATGGTATTTGAATCTGGTCTCTGTTATCATTTAATATGCAAAGGGCAATTGGCCTTAAGGTTATATTGTAAATGAGCAATACTCCCTTGAGTGATAGCCAAGCCTGGCCACACCCAAATGACCTTTACACTGTATAGCTACAAATCAGAGTTATAATCACCATTTCACTAGAATCTCACCCACCTCCGACAGATGCCAGTGCCTTTGAATACAGTCCTACCAATAGTAATTAAAACTTGACCTTGATGATAGTTGATTACATGAAAAATACCTTACAAACAACACATGACATAACGTGTCTACGTCAAGCATCCAGTTTGATTTTTAACATGATAACATACAGACACTGATATGTCTGGTTGTGAAGTCTTCTAGTGATTTTTTCCACATAAAAGGCATCACACTAGGAACACACAGCTACATAACCAATGAAGTCAGATGTACTTGTAAAGTATTCAAGGAGTTTTAAGTATACCCATCAAGCGGATTATAATAATAAAATGTGCACTATATGTACTCTTATGTACGCATTTCTCACACCTATATATACCCCTTTCTCCTAATATTAACAGCTGAAGTTTATATCCCTTTTGTTAGTAATTTTTTTTCTCCAAGCTTAAATATTAATTTCTGATCAGATAAAAAAAATTATTGAATATAACATTCTTGATCTTGTTACTGTCAGGTGTATAGGTCAAAGCCATTGCTGCACTCTAGTCATCAGTATAACAAAAGCATTTGCACATTCATCAACATTGGGTGACACCTTAAATCTCTTATTGGAATACTCATTAATAACAATGTATACTTTTACTGTAGAATATGCCCTTGGCACAAGCCTAACATCTGCATTTCTTTGTTAAACACATCATTGTCACTGTATAACCCTATTCTTTAATAATACTGTTTTCATATAAGAATGTTGCATGCTGGAATTAATATTACATGGTACATTTTCATAACTAATTTTACTAGTCAAAATTTCCTTCCCCTCTTCCTTATAGAACCAAGACTTCTAAAAAGGGTAATTTATGCATATTGGCACAAATCTCAGAAGTTCAACTGTTACATTCATATATTTTAGTAAACTCCTGTATGTTTACATTGCTCTGATCTACACCATGACATTTCTATCTAGACAGTGTCCGAAAATCTGCAACCAGTGGAATACTTGATCATTATACAAAATGTTATTATGATACATCATAATGTTGTTTTTTCTTTCGGCTTTTCCCGGTTAGGGGTCTCCACAGCGGAACTCTGGTCCTCTAATGATTGACAGTCGATTTTTACAGTGCCGAGGTGTCAGCCCAACACCCAACATTCAATGAAGGCACGCCCATTCACGCATGTCTTTCGAATGCCACTCAACCGCGGGGAGGACATGCAGACTCCACACAGAAGGCGCTTCAGCCGAGAATTGAACGGGAGAACCTCTTGCTGTGAGGCGACAATGCTACCGCTGCACCACCGTGGAACTACTTTATGATACATCATAAGAATGCTTGTTATAAACATGTAGAAGGTGGCTGTTGGTGCCATAACAGCACTCAGTTATGCCAAGCTTATTATTATTATGATACATCATAATAAGCTTGGCATAACTGAGTGCTGTTATGGCACCAACAGCCAACCCCTACATGTTGATAACAAGCATTCTGAAATACAAAAAAAATATTTCTCAAGACCATTCCAAGAAGCTTATTCACCAATCTAATTTCATTGCAGTTCATTTTTCTTTTTCTGATATGAAACTGAATCATTCAATTCTTACATTATATTTTCTAACCATAAAAAGCAATTTAACATCAATGGTTATGAATAACTAGATGACTGGATGGGTCTTCACAATTTTACTCCAGGATTGAGTAGCAATGGACTACTGGTGAAAGGAAGTGCAATCTGACAGAGGGTATTGGGAAGGAGTAAATGGTCATAAGACTCAATAGCCTTGAAATATCTAACAATCTATGCATCTCCATCTATATGGGCAACACTTATATTTCTTATCTTAGCACAAAAAACTAAAAGAACCTTCAATAAAGCTATAACCAATATACTGTTCATATTAGATTCAACACACAAGGCTGCATGTTCAAGCTTAGATCTACCTGCAAATAAAACTGCTTGTAAAGGTGAATCTGAATGCCCTTTAAGTACCTTTAGAACATCAAACATAATTGTTTTAGGTTTGGGGACACTACAATAACTTACCAGTCCATATAAAATGTTTCTTTCCACTATCATGTTAGATAATCACTGAGTGATATTTCCATATGCCCCATCAATATATTTTGTAAATATCTGTAAAAATAACATCAGAGAAAGTATTTGTTATTTTCTGTGTATATATAGTGGTATCTATTAACATCAATGTTCTCCATTATCTGTCTTCATAATTTTCAAACTAGCATCATATTTTAATACATGCACTATATCTTTGTTGTTTGGATAAATTAAAGTATATTATGTTTGGCTTATTGCTGACAATTTTAATACTGTTCACACACTTTTTTCAAAAGTAGAAATAAAGGGATATTGAAAAGAGGCTAAACATGCTGGGATTAGTACAATGTGAACTCCATTTGCATTACCACCTTAAAAAAAGGCAAAAAGATATACGTACATCAGTACCACATTGGTCCTTCTTATAACCACAAATGTTAAACCCCTAACTAATAATAACTCATCTTATTTTTTTAGGTAGCATCCTGTAGTCTGTCTACTATAATGTGTCAGTGTGCTTAAAGAGGATTTTCTGTACATAGTATTTTTCTAGTAAGATTTTTAAATCCATCTGGAAGCTGCTTTAATCTTCTGTTTTTCTTTCTCGGTTTGCCCATCTGTTCCTTGCCACAATTGCCATGGATGTAGAATGCGTAGGCCTTCTTCTGTTCATCATGTACAACCTGCACTCATATTCTGTTGGCTGTGTGCCTGAGTATCTGAGTTGCACCTGTTGCATATATGACTCATGAATGAATTGGAATTTCTGTAGATTTCTGTTGTCTGGTTTCTCATATGCTCCCCATTTTGTAGAGTTATTTTGTTTAGGTTAATTTTAAAATTTGTCATTATCTCAAAATCTCTACAAAAAACAAGCAAATCATTTATGCAATAAGACGGACTTGGATTCATTTATAAAACATCCTTGGCATATAAATTAACTGTTGCTAAGGCAACAAAGCAACACTGTGCTGTTAAACTGTTTAATTGATAAGAAGGACTGAAGTTAATTAGTAAAACATCTTTGACATGTAAAGGAACTGTTGCTAGGGCGGCAAGGCAGCATTATTTTGCTTTCAGTTCTTTTAGTATTGCACAATACTTGATGTTTATCTCTCATAAGCTAGACCAAACAACTGTGGGGACAATATACATCCTTGCCTACTGCCCAGGTAAATTTCTAAATCGGGAAAACTTATATCCTCACTTATACTTGCATAAGAACCCTCACATACTAATCAACAGCTTTAATTAATTTAATAGAACATCTACATCTTTCAAGCACATTGAATAGATACAACCAAGCAAGTGTATTAAAGACCTTTAAACTTCAAGAATTAACATGATCGTAGGTACATGTAGGATCATTGCTTATTTAATATACTTCAGATGCAACCAACAGTGTTCTTAGCCTGACATCCAGGTATGAGATCAGCCTGAGCCCATGTGCAATTATGAAATAAATGTAGATAATCTCATCCAAAAAAAAAAACACATATAAAGTCAGTAATCAGTGTTGAGAACTGATGTGAGTCTAATATTACCACAAGGCTTAGGATAATTTCTTGGTTTAGGAGTGATGGTAATCATTACAAATTTCAAAGATTGGGGGCCAATGCTATTTATATTTTACAGAGGAAAATTAATACATTTCAATAGCCTCAAAATGGGTACACTGTCTTATACAATTCTGTAGGTATACCATCCAAACTTGATGCCTTTGAAGTTTTGAAGTTTTAATTGCTATGTTTATATTTTCCAGAGAGAGAATGGCTTTCTGGGGGTTTACATGTATATTTAACTCCACAACAAGCAACAAAGTTAGATGACTGTATGACTGTTAAGAATCACATCTCTTACTAGAGAAATACTCTGTGTGTGTATATATATATATATATATATTTTTTTTTTTTCAAAGAACAGCTACAATAGCATTATCTCTTCTGGTGTTATATAATTCAGTGCTAACTTCAACTTTATTTAAGGGCTTGTATCCATATATGTATATATAAAATTTCATTTTTCTTTTTGGACACCTCAGACCTCATTTGTACTGGCTTGCCCCCCCCAAGTGTCCCAGGTTTACCAGCCATCCTCCTATCCCCCCAAAACCTACTCCAGCATTGCTGTGGGCTGGTCATGAATCCTAAGGGGAGTCCTGGAGGTTTGTCTTGGTTGTACTTTCATCTTTTTTTTTTTTAATACCCTAACAACGTTGCTCCCCACCCTCCATGCTCATTGATTATGTTCAATGTCATTCCCTCTTTGGACCATGCTTTCCCTTGTGGAGTGCCTCAATGAGTGCCCTCCCATCCAGGATGGGCATGGCCATCCCTTCCCTGCCACTCCATCTGTCTCCCAAGCCAGCCAAATTAGGAGAGTCCTAAAACAATCAGGAAGTAGATTCCACAAATAAGGACCCTGATGGCTGAAAGCCCTCCAATCAGAAGAATTTAAACTGGAGGATGGAACAACTAAGGGACTTTGTGATACAGAACACACTATTCAGCCAGACCTATACCAGGATAGAAAGCCATGTGAAAAAGATGGACTGAGGCCATGAAAGGCTAGGTAACCTAGAACAAGGACCTTGTAAATAATCCATTGCTTGATTAGTAACCAATACAACTCTGCAGTATTTTTGTAATATGATGGAACTTAAAGACCCCGGTTAGTAATTGGACTACTGAGTTTTACAACAGTTGTAAGCAGGTCTACATACAAGCAACCAAACTGGGTGAAATACAGTGTCACTCAAACTTTTAAACCACAATAAAATACTTGGAAAAATAATTGAATAAAAAGTTAAGCACATTAATCCTTTTATATAAATAACTGACTTCTGATGAAGTTTGTGGAGCAGTGATTTGTTGAGGCATATACAATGATACAAGCCATTACAGTAGTCCAGATGGGAGGAAACATGTACATGTAGAACAGTGAGAAGTTCTCTAGTACCTTGCACTTGGGAAGGGATTGCTGCTGCTGCATTCACTCAAACAGGACAACAACCTTCTGAAATATATATCCTGAAGTTTAGCTCTGTGAGCCAACTACCTTATTCACTGAGCTATATCTTTATTTTAACTGCTACAAAGCTGCTGCCTTATATTCTAATTGCCATCTAGCCGTACACTGTAATGTCAAAATAAAAGTTTCATTCTTTCTGATGTGGAAGTGCTATAAGGTAGTGGTGAGCTAACACCTTAACAATGGTTTTAAATTTATCCAAGCAACTTAAGCAGTTACATCTAGTCTCACTCAGGTTCAGCATTTAAATGTTTCTTTAAAGCTTCCCTCCTCCGCATCATTCTCCTCCCAGTGTAACATTACTTTCTCATCTAGTAATTCAGAAATTAGTTGTACCCAAAAGGAAGGATGTCATCATACACTAGACAGATCAATTATCTTTACTGGTTCTATCTGGAACACAAATGACCATGGTCAAACAAAGGAATGAAAGTAAACCATAATGTGAAATCATAAAGGGTATAAACAATAGCTGCAATAAATCCTGTTTAAATACACTATCACATAAGCAGCTGAAATTAATGTTTATGGATTATTGACAGCATTAGCACACTTATCCAAAGCTAATAAACCTATATTTCAAGTTAATGTTTAAATGGTTTTAGCAATAGGTAGAATCCTATGATTGCCAGATTTTGTGGTATGTCTTGTTGAAATGGCGCAGGGCAAATTGCGTCATCATTAATAATAATGCTTCCAAGCTTCTAGACATTCCACAAATCTGTAAAAGCTAAGTGTCACTTGTTGCTCCGTGCCTCTTAAAATCATTTAAAAAGTATTTATTCTTATTTAAGTCTTTATATATTGCATGATACTGCACTAATGCCTGTGTATAATAATTAAGAATAATTAGAATTAACTGCTGCAAATGGACTTGTCCCTGTGGATTAGTTCAGGCCTCTTGTGGCCCTTTCATGTCTACCTGTAATTTTATAAGTTCAAAAATATGGCCAAATTAACTGACGCCAATGAAAAATTAAATTGTATAATACCTTCTCTTCAGTTAGCTTGTGAGTATCAGTATTAAGATATAAGGTAAGATACTGTTAATGATGTAACTTCTTAGATTAATGCACTGGAAGAAGCTCACATTGAGATGTAGAGATAATTACTCAAAATGGATAATAATACTGAAACTTTACTACAGAAACACATAATTCTCATACAGAAAGTAGAAAAGCAAGAAAATTGGGCACATTGCACTAATTTATACAGGTACAATGCATCTGAGTCAGTGGAAGAAGTGAAAATATTTGATTTTTCTCTCAAAATGGTTCCCCAAAACACCAACAATTCCTGGCTTGCTTGGAGAATAGTTTAAGAAAATCAAATACATCAGGATCTCTAACCAAATTCACCATGTCAGCAATGTCCAAAGGATATCATCTACAGGATGGACAACTGTCCATTTAAGCAACACATCATATAAACAGCAAGGACTGGGTGCCCTATTATGTAGCAACAGCTTGGTATTAGAATTTATAAGAATTACATTCCTTTGGATTGGTGGAAAAACTAAAGTTGTCCTTACCACTTCTCTATTGTTAAAATCTAAAGCTATCATGATGAACACTTTTCTTTATCCACCAAAAGTAAGAAATGATAAAATCAGGTACACATCACAATAGACGCTCAAGAGCTGATCCATACTGTAAAATATAAAAGGCTATGAGAGGCTTGACATATTGCTGAACTTTGTATAAGACAAGGACAACAAGGGAAGGCGCAGTACTATCTACAAGGAAGTTTAACTACTGAATTAGAGATATGAATTATAACAGTGCTTGTTTATGTCTGTTTATTTAGACTCATGGAGTGACTGCCTGTAAGTTTAAAAAAGTTAGTTCTGTATATTTATCGAAACTGCATTGACTGACTGACTTATCTGAACAATAGAATTAAATTAACAGAAAGATTCGTGACTAAACTTCTAAACAAGATGTAAACAAGGTTGTATCTTTCTCATTTGTTGTTTCACTCTTTTTTAAATTAAATTGTATAACAGATATGCCTGTTTTATTTACAAGTTGATCTGTAGTTATTTGTGCATGACTCTGCATGCATATAGTTTGAAGTATTTGTTTCTTAATTAAAAATAACATATTTAATTTAACAAGATATTCCTGTGAGCTCTCACTAAATAAAAAGGCAGATAGATGGTTGATAAATAATTATCCCAGTCTTCAAACAAACTAAATTCCTTTTCTCATTAATTCCTTTTCAGTATTATACAGTTTCTTTAAGCATTCCAAATATTTCAGTGTTGGTTTAATGAATGCAGTAGGGTTTCCCATGTACTAAAATTAATTTCATCTAGCTTGTAGTATAAGCAGGTTTGATTTTTATCTGCTGTCTTCAATGTTGTATATTTTCTTAGATGCAGAAATATCAGGGGTTGCATATCTTATTATATATTTAAAATGTACTTCTTTTCCTTTTAGCAATGATGCAGACTGTATAGTAGAATGGAACTTTTTCATTATGTTTCTTCAAAAGCTGCATTACCTTACACTGGAACAGAACTAGAACTTTATGTGTGTTCTAAGGAGCTTGGATTAAAAGAAAGAAAAAAAATATATATTTTACAGTGAAAATGATAGGCATTCACTTCCATGGAGTACTGAACCATGATTGCTGCTCTTTTTTTCTTTTGAGATTACTGTTAGGATTCAGGAAACGCCTGACTTGCAGAGAAAGATGAATTATGGTTCCAGTATTTTCTTCTGTATTTGGGGTTATGGAACTAATTAGTTCTATTCAAAAAGTAAACACTTTTGACAGGGGCTGTAGAGAACCAAAATACAGCCTGCCATATTAGAGACAGATTATGATGCATTATTCTCTAGAAAACTATAGAACAGCTCTGCTTAGATACATAGAGTTATTCTGTTGCCAATTATCTGTTGAAATATTTTCTTTAATTGTATCCCGTGCAATGAGTTACTTGTTTTCATGCTTATTTGTCCTTTTCTATACTCTTACCTGAGTTTATTTTAACTTCTTCTTTCGGCTTTTCCTGGTTAGGGGCCACCACAGTGGATCACCTGTCCGCTCATGATTGGCAGTGGAGTTTTACGGTGTCAAGCTGCCAGCCCGGCGCCCAACCTTCCACAGAAGGCACACACATGCATGGACTCACACCTAGGGCCAGTTTAGAGTGTCTAGTCCACCTACAGCATGTCTTTGGGATATGGGAGGAAACCGGAGCACCCAGAGGAAACCCATGCGACCACAGGGAGGACATGCAGACTCCACACAGAAGGCAACCCAGCCAAGTATTGAACCAGAGAATCTCTTGCTGTGAGGTGACAATGCTAACTGCTGCACCATCATGGCCACCCCACCTCAGTTTCTTTTAACTAAAGTGTTTTATTTATTTCTGTCATTTCTAAAGGTTGTAGCTAGTGCTTTTCATTAGTTTATGTGGGTGACCTAACAGAATTGGTATGACTGTCCTTTCTGATGAGAAACCGCTTGGTTATAAACTACCATAATCTTGGTGGGCTCATTGGAAGAGAGTTTAGTGTGTGAGACCTTGGTGTCAGAATTAGTCTAGCTAGTGTCAGCATGAATCATGAATCCAGGAAATATTTTTTGAGAGTGGAGAAGTGTCAGTAACCCTTCCTAGAAAACATTGAGTGCATTTGTGTTTAGAATCGTTTTTTAGATCTCAGTTACTGATGGCAAGCTTAAAAAGGAACAGTTTTCTTACTGAGGTGGGTGAAATCCTGAGGAACCAGTGATTATAACTCTGTTCTGTAGCTGCACAGTGTAAATCTTATTTGACTATGGCAGGTGCTGGCCGCAACCAAAGACAGTAGTGCTCATTTGCCATAATATTGTAACTCCAATAACCCCCTGCATCCCCTGACAATCTCATATAAATTGGTGTCAGCAGTGCAGGATTTAAGACCTGTAGCCAGGGTATGTACCTCACGTATTTGTTAGCAATGGTGCAGGAATCAAAGCCTGTAATACTTTTCATCACAATGGCTTTGCAGTTGTATGTAAACTGGAAATATATAGCCTGCAAAATGGTTTTGCCATCAAAATGTATGTGTACCTTTGCAGCTACAAAGTAAAATATACAGTAACATACACTGCAGAGCAGCTATTTATTTTTTTTGTTGGAGTAGTTAGGAAACTGACAATATCAGCTCTAAAAATGTTTCCTAACTGTCAATGGCACAACTGGTTAAAGAGCTCAAATTAAAGGATTAAAAGGACTCCCTGGTTTGAGCATGGAAAATCTAACCACCACATTTTATACTGCTAAAATTAAATGAACTGGACATGGAGACAGCTTGGCAGTGGTTGTAAGAATGCAGCATACAGCAAAAACATGACACAGTCAGAGCTGCAGCTGGCTTATCTAGTGCTCAGTGCTGGTCCCTGACCTGGTACCCTGCCCCCTCAGTTTTTCAGATGAAAAGCAAAAAAAAAACTGAATTTCTTACTTCTTACTTTAGAAATACCACTACAGAAATAAGAATGCAAGAGCTGTACATCCAAGTCATGGCCTAATGCCTGGCACTCAGTACCCAGTCTGGCTGCCCACATTTTACCACCCTAGCTATGTTTTTGGACACATTATGTTCCCTTATATTCTTAAAATGAGATTTGAATTAAACAGATTAGGTATTGAGCTGGAGGTGAGACACTTTCAAGGGAATGAAACAGCTTGAAGCCACATAGGAAGAAAGGAATCATTGGCATGAACTGGTCATAGTACACAAGAGTGAGTGGGGGCAAAGGGAACTAGAGCAAAGAGAAGCTGAAGCTTGTAAGAAGACAAAGGAGTGTAGAGAAAGAGAAAATCAGCATCAAAGTTAGAGGTAATACATGACCTTTTGCCAACTGCATGTGAGTAGCAGATGTAAAAATGTATCCCTGGAAGCCAATGTCAGTATTACATTTTTCTTTAAAATAAAGAGGATTATTACTTTCATAGTTTTATATAGGTATTTCAAAGAGTATGCAGTCAGAACTGTACTGATCAAGGGCAATGTGTAAAGCTGCGCATACCACCAGTGCAATGTTTAATTCTGACTCTGTTCACTGTAGTGAAGTGTGACCTTTTTGAGCATTTTATGCATTCACCTGAAACTTATACAAAGATGTTTAGAGAACCTAGAAAAAGACAGTATCAGTCATTTCACTGTGGAAATAAGCACTTATTTTCATAGAAGGGTGAATGGATATCAAGTTATTACTTTTAAAATCTTGGGAGACTTATAAGGAAGCAAGCATGCAATACTTTGCCTGAGGACTGGAGGATCTAGTGGACAGAACAAGAATGTATCTCACCTAAAAAGATAGGTAAAAGGGAGACCTCTGTTTAGTGAGCATGACAAAACTGTACAAGAGGGTTTACCTAGCTCTACAGTCTTGGCTACAATGGAATCCATGGGATGGTCTAAACCACCACAGCAATTTGTAAACATAAAAGACAAAGTCATCGGTTCCAGTACATACCAAATAATTGGGTTTACATGTTACCAGCTCCAAACAAGTAGGCCATTTACCATATAAATATATAGAGAGGCAGGATGGTGAGCAAACACCATGTGAGGAAGTTAGCAGTGGTAACTCCACAGTAGTGGTGAGTTGTCTTGAAACAGCTTGTTCCAGATAATCACAAGGGAATTTTCCCTAATCTTGGTAAATGGTAAACAAACCATTACTGAGAGATACATGATATCAGGTATAACCATTGTTAATGCTGTATTTGTTAGGAGCATTACTTGTCTGTCAGCCCACTCCAGTTAGGGTCATGGAAGGGACACTTTTTTCAGGTGTTATTGGCCAGGGTTCATTTGGAATAGTGGAGGGGGGCAAAGAGACAAGCAGATGGCAGTTTTTGATGATTTCCTGAAAGATATCCTGATACAAAAGGATTACAGTTATATTGTATGTAGTGGACATGCAGTTAATTACAGCTAAGCATGGAGACAAGTATACAGGAAAGGTATAAAGGAGAAACATAGGCAGCCTCCACACCACCACTAGAGGACACTGCTGTGGTTACTTCAGAGTAAGTGCTGAGTAATAGCAGCAATCTTAAATTAGAGCCATAGATATTAAAAGGTACTAGACTTCTACTGAAAGGGGCAACTTCAGGGGAAGGAGATGAGAAAGGGGCCGAGGATAACAGTAAACTTAAATCTGAAATATAGTTATCAAAATGTACTAGACATCTTATGGAAAAATAGCAGGAGATAATCCTGAAGAGAGAGTTGTGATAAGCACAAATCTCAGATCCAATCTTTTGAAACTTGAGGATGGTTCAAGGGCAGAGACAGTCTCCCTACTGGGAGTAGGGATTATTGCACAGAGACTGGATTCCTGAAAAGGTGTTAGTGGGAGAAATTATATCGCATTTGGTAGTCTCAAGGGCCAACCTCTGAGCACTTCTTGATGTAGTCCATAATATACCTTTTTCAGGTAATGTAGGTATAAAACATATAAACCAGAGGCATATGCATTATTTTTCCTTAATAGGTATTGCAAAGGACATGACATGGTGCTGTAAGAGGTATGAACAGTGCCAAAATATTGGAAAGGCAAGAAGAAAGCTAAGGCTACTTTGGTACCTTTGCCAGTCACAAATCAACCATTTCAGAGGGTAGACAATGATATTGTGAGGCCTCCTTATGTCCCAGGCACCAAAAGTAAATGGTGTCTTGGTGGTAGTAGATTATGCTATTAGGACCGACTCCAGTGATGTTGAGAGATAAAGCACAGACTATGGCCTTGACAGCATTAGTTCAGTTAGAGGCTTGACTTCCTGATGGAGTTGGACAGGGGTGGGAGTGAGTAGTTATCCCCAGTTTGCCCATCTTGGGGGAAGGGATTTGGCTATGGCGAGCCACTTGGGTGACACCTAGTGCAAGCACTGGTGGACCTGTGAGCATGAAGAACAACAGTGCATCTGCATGTAACAGAGGGAGCATGTGGAGGAATGTAACTTATGACAAGGCAGCAGTAGTGGAGCTCAAAGAGCTGCCAGAAGGAGGGTACTCCACAAGGTAGGATAGGTAGATCCACAGGACTATTAAGCCGGCCTGCTTCTTACCACCTGACTTTAGCTGTGGGGGAATGAATGAGCAGATTGGCTACCAAGACATGAACAAATGTGATGTAGGGCTTTTGCCTAACCTGGTGATGGCTGGTTGTCATCCCAGCAGAATGAAAAGGATCAGTTGTGTACAAGTAGACATGTCATTGGTCAAGTTCGGTAAAGTTAAAAAAAAAAAAAAAAAAAAAAAAAAGCATATGATACTAGGTTCCTTGAGTCAATGGTCTTACTCTTTGTTGATGTAGAGAATACGGCAATGCCCTGCTGGAAATTTTCAGAATGGTGGGTTTTCCAAAGAGATGTGGACAAGTCAACTATCTTTATATCAGACCTGCTGACCTGTTTGTGGAGCAATTTTGTATGTAGTAAAGCAGTTACAAACTACCCCCTACTACCTGTAAACAAATGGTTTGGTGAATAGTTTTAAATCTACTCTCAAGGCCACATCATTCATAGATCAGTTAAAGCACTAGAGGGTCAAATATCTGACCAATTTCTTCTTTACATATAGGGAGAAGTCACAAGAATCCACAGTTTTTTTTTCTATTTGGGCCACTTTGTGGTAAAGGAATAAGGGGCACCTCTAGACTTATTTTGTGAAGAGCTGGAGGATGAATGTGATTTCCATAAAAATTTGTGAAGTATTGCTGACTTTTAAACCTAAGTTTATGGACATCATGGGGTTGTATGTAAGTACCTAACTAAACCACAACAGCAACAAAATGTTTCAACAGGCATTAAGCTCTGAGTTTAAATAAACCAAATGGGATGTAGTCTGCAGTAAAGAGAATCCCATTACATCACTCAGTGTACGGGTCTATATTATATTCTCGAAAGCCGACAATATTGAATCTGACATTGTCGACACGAGAATATCAAATGCTCAGAATGTCGAGCATGTAAATGGAAATCTCCGTAAGGGGATATTTCCATTTACTGCAATTTAGTGTGGTCTCGGAGTTGGTATATTTAAGTAGCGGGGGATGTGGGGGGTGCAGGGGGGCTTGCCTCCCTGCTTAAACCTGTTAGGGTACTTTCTTCTTTTTCTTTTGTCTTTTTATAAGGTTGATGTTGTTCGATATTTTCAAGCGTCGATCTTATAATATAGACCCCAGTGTACTACTAATTGTAGTCACAACAATATAAAACAGACTCTTCCAAGAAAGAAAAATAAGAGTAAATGGTACATTATGCCCATAGCTTATTCTAGATATCAAACATTCTGCAATGAGGCATGGCGACTCTGGAAGATGACGCATCCAATGCTAACAAGTAACTAGAATGCTACAGTCTTAAATAGTAGGCACATTAATACTAATGCAGCAAAAGTAGCATATATCAGGCTTGTTCATTTGTCATGCAAATACTCCTTCAAACATTTCTAGAAGATCCTCAACTCAGTGACAAACAGCTTTCCATCCACCTTAAATACACAGAGCTACTAATAATATAAAAAGACTTAGAATTACAGCTAGGGACGGCAATAGGCATAGACAAACTAGCCAATTTCCTAGGGCACCATACTTATCATTCTTGCAGGGGTTCATGGAATTTTTACTTTTCTCTTACAGTTGTGTGAAATCATAGTTGGTGTATATAATTAGATGGGGTATGGGGGTACACAGTTTTATGTATTTTGTTATTTTCAACAATCTGTAACATCAATCATATGGGTTTGACCATATGAAGTTCAACATTCTGAAACATCAGTAAAACAACATAGACTCATGGTTTACTGACTTATTTATATTGACAGTTTCAAGTTGCACCAATACATGTTTAAAGGATATAAACTTGACGTGGAATGATAGAATTTCACAAATGGAAAATATTGCGTCCACTCTGGTGCTATTTGTTGCATGTGAGTTAGGTGTTTGGTGAGGAGTGGGAACCTTAGAGAGGGTCTACATGAGGTAAATTGGTGCCCTAGGTGAAAAGGCCCCATGGTGCCTCCCCCCACTGCCCAGTCCATTCTGGCCTACTCACACTATCCAGATTACTTTCTTCTTCTTCTTCTTCTTCTTCTTCTTCTTCTTCTTCTTCTTCTTCTTCTTCTTCTTCTTCTTCTTCTTCTTCCATTTCCTCACAGTACCACAGTCTCAGTACAAACAGTATTTTCAGAATGTTGATCATACTGTCTTGACCATATGCAGTTCAACATTCTGAAGCATCAATATTCTGAAGGAGCCCCAGAAACCAGTCAACATTGCAACTACAGTTAATCCAAGTGGCAGCAAACTTCAAAACACTATCACCCTTACCCTTACCTCAGGTATAATTCCTTGATCCAGGAAACACTCTAGCATACTACCAATTCCTAAAGTTAAAACCTCCCAGTATTCTTCTCTTACATGTCTATCTCAACAGTGTGCCTAAAAGCTAAGGTAATAGAAGCATTCCTAATGGAACATATTTCCAAATATGACCTCTTAACAAGGAGGCAACATGGCTTTCACAACAAATACAGCATATAAACAGTGTTATTCACTGTAGCAAAATTATCTTTGATGCAATGGAAAAAGGTAAACTAACAGGTTCTTTCTTCATCAACCTTATGCATGCTTTTGAATCAGTCAGCCACTTCCTTCTACTTAAAATGCTGCCCAGTGTTGGTATAGGTGGATGTCTACTACAATGATTCACTTCATACTTAACTAATAGAACTTCTACCATCATACACAGGCCTAACATATCTGAAAATGGAACCTTTTCAGCAAGGCTCAATATTGGGTCATATACTCTTTTTCCATTTTCATTAACAACTTACCCTTTGATATACCAGCCCTAAACTGTACATTTATGCAGATGACATCATTATATCACACTCATGCACTTTGCATCATAAATTACAAGAAAAGCTACAAGGCTTCAGCTTACTAGGGAATGGTTTACTGATTTGATGCTTGTATTAAATTGTAAAAAGATCAACTACTGTGCTGTTTGGGACACACCAAAGAATAAAATCCAACTCCACATTAATCATTACTGAACTCCAAGGTAACCTGCTACTGATAGCCTAGGTACTGAACAGAAATGCCCAAGTATAACTTTTGACCAACAACTCATTCTTATTTCACATGTGCATAATATCGCAAACACAGTCTCCATCAACCTAGATTAACATACAAATACTCTCATCTCCTCCCAAGAGAGTATAGGAAAGTGTTAGCATTAGAAATGATAATGTCCTCAAATAGAATACAGTTAGCCATTATTTGTTGAACTCCACATAGAGTACCCACATTCTGCAAGTGATTGTAAACAAGATCTGCATATTTTATAACCCTCGGTGGGTCCTGAGAACATTATTGTATATCTGCAGAAAAAAATGGCTACCAGTAACAGCTGGAGTCACTTTTCTACTCACAGCTCACATTGCCCACCACTCACCCATATATTACAACTCAGACAAACTATTCTATTCTGTTTTTGACAGACAATGTCATATGCTAGTCAAGATCCCCTTTCAACAAGGCAGTAGGAGAAAGAGCCTTTTCAAAATGTGCACCTGCAACAGAAAACTTACTACCTCAAGATATCTGCAAACATTAAAAAATATTAAGTACATTTAAAAAGGAGCTACCCCTGTTTTTTACTAATGAATACATGTATTAATGTTTTGACAATGTATTTGGGCATGTAGCAGACAACTTATTAGCAGAGATAACCTACTTGTATTAATGAAATGCTTAAGACTTGCTGAAATATTTAAGTACTACTTTCTGTCCTTTAAATCTCGTCTAGTTCTTGTTTCTGTAAAACTGTATTTTATCCTCTTCAAAATACAACTACCTTATAAAATAACACTGTCCTCCATCTTAAATTGTATCTTATCATATATTTGTTGCTCTGGAACTAATCCTGTAGCTCTATTTAACTGTACAAATACCAACATTGTAACTATCTGTTGTAACTTGTGAATGCTTAACCGGCCTGGTCATGGCTGAAAATGGTTTGAGGACCAGCCTGCACTCCCGCTCAGCAAAGTTAATAAACAAACAAATAAATAAATTAAATTGCAGTAGAAAACATTGGGATGAAACTGTAGTGAGTGAAATCCTGGGGAGACAGTCATTCTAAGTGTTCAGTAGCTGCACTGGGTAAAGGCTATTTGAGTGTAGCAGTAGTGGTACAGATTGTGAAACTGTAGCTCCTGACCATCACATATAATTTAGAACCAGTGGTGTAGGATTTAAGGCTCATATTCCATCAGATCTCTCAACTGCAGCTATTTTTGAGGAACATTCCTATTTTCAGAGCTGATTTAAGATGTCTTTACTTTTGCAGGTAGGGCTGTATTTTCAAGCTTGATTTACTCCTTCACACAATTTTCTGAATCACACTCATCACATATGACTATCAAAGCTGTCAAGTTAAAAAAAAAAACATACTACATCACCAACATACTAGTGGCAAGAATAATTTGTAAAAAGAAGACACATATTTTATAGCTCCCTTTTTCTGAAGAAAACATAAGTGGCCTTGTGTAGTAGAATTTTTGATATAGTTCATTAAAGTCTACAGATTTTAAACTGTCTTTTTGATAATGTACTTATATTTTCCATAATTTTGTCACTCTGTTTTTTTAAACGTGTTTCTGAGTATAATCCCACATTGTTATTAGAAGTGAGAAAAGTGAGGTGATACTTGCTAATTAGATTTTATGCTGATTAGATGACCAGATTTTTAGCTGGATGCTCCTATTTTTCAAGAGCCATTGTTCCTTTTTTCAATCTCTAGGTTGACAGATATGTATCTCCTGCAACTAATGTAATTTGTAGCAGCAGTGCAGGATTCAAACCCTGTATTCCTGTCTGTCAGAGGCATTAGTTTAGTGACTGTGTTTCTGCCTGAGGTTCTCCAAGTGATTCAGAAGTTGTCTCAGCTGTTTAAAGGATACTTTAACTTGTAATATTACTGAATAGGACACACATAAAAATGAATGACTAAAAAGCAGACGTTTGATCTTGAGAGCATAATGTATTTAACTGACAAAAATAGATTCTCAGTACAGGATAATATAAGGAAACAAACAAAATACCTAATCTTCCAGACTCAGTGTGCTTAAGAAGTGATGACAGATGTGTACTTGCTGTTTATCACATTTTCTGATGTTATTTATAGGCAATCTGCCTTCCTCCTGCCACCATTTTTATGACTGTGCAACAATTTCCTTGCATTTTAACCTTTACTAGTTCATAGTCTGTTTTAGAATACTATTCAACATTACATGGTTTGCATATGTGTGTGTGTGTGTGTGTGTGTGTGTGTGTGTGTGTGTGTGTGTGTGTGTGTGTGTGTGTGTGTATGTGTGTTAACATACCAAACCATCCCTCTTTACGGACTATCAAGAATAATATTATTATGTATTGGTTTGTTACCTGCTCAAGTGTTTTTATGTTTTATTTTCCTATAAATGGAAATGCAGTCCCTTGCCTTTCCTTAAAAAAAGTAATTCAGTTTAAAAAAATATTTAGTAACAAAAAATTCAGTAAATAATTAGTTGGTAACAAGAACTGGCAGTGACTGTAATGTCCTCTAACTTGCTGCAGTAGAGTAAAAAGGTAAACCGTTTCTTTAGTTTATAATTAGGAAGTGTTGAACTGGAATAAATAATATATGAAAGGAGCTAAGGAATGTTACAAAAATATATCTAAAATCAGAGCAGGGTGCTTTTTTTTTTTCATTAGGGTACTGCCTGCACATTAAAATGCATTTTATATGTAACAGTTCATATAGCTTAACAACATATCAGATTAATGTGAATGCTATTGTGCCTTACTTCTTAAAACACAAACCCTGGGATTTATTAGCAATGATGTAGCCTTTGTGCAAAGCCTACATTATTACAGCATGTTTAGCACAATGAGCAGCAGAAGTCATTGAATACGCATGATGCTTACCACACTTACACATTTGCAAGCACTGTTCTGTGGCCAGCAGCAGTGTTGGCAGCCATGAAACAGTGCATGGAAGCATGAACACACAATGTTAACAAAGCTATTTACCTGCAGGCAAACCTATTATGCGAGCATGCGTACATAGCTTATATAAAGTAAGGGCAGGCTGACTAAAAGAAGTAAGATGCGGGGGGCATTAAATGGGAAGAATGTATGCAGAATAGAATGCTAGTAGTGTAGATATAAATATGGGTGGGGGTAAATGGAGAAATGTACTCAGCTAGTGCAGTCAAATGTCACAAAGAATAATTTTAAACAGAAAGACACCCATATTGATGTAATAATAATTAATCCTGTTCCAGTTCTTTATCCATGTACATAACTAAAATCAGACATGTTAACAATGGATGTGAGAGGGACACAATGTAATATTGTAAGAAAGGGGAGTAAATGTAATATTAATGTAGATAACATGCCAAACTGAGATAACAGCAAGGACAGTGGATACATTAGGGGCTATTCACATAGACTGCAGTTCTTGAATATGACATGTATGTACAGGGAATGTATGTGTGTTAACTGACACTAGTGCTATATTCTCCACTTCATCATGTATAAACAAGAAGAAATGAGCTGTACACCTGTTGTGTCATGCACATCAGAAAGGGACATGTTTTACCATTTATCATTTGGCAACCATAGACAGGGGTATATTAACTTGACACGTATTAGACAAGCATGTTGATGTACATCCTAAATAGTAATAGGATAACAATGAAAATACAAAAATGACAAATGACTACACAGATCTGTTGACATTGCTATAGTTTAAGATCTATCATTGTAAATGGAGCACATCTACTACATGATTATACTGGGCATGCTCACAGGAAATACAGCGAATACTGCCATAACTGCATGTAAACAACAGATACACACAAAAAAAGTGTCCTAGCACAGGCTCAATCACACTTTATGATGATCTTGCATAATGCCATACAGTAAAAAATGTTATGCAAGTCACTATGTTCTATAAAGCTGTTCAGTGTGAAGAAAACAACTACAGTAATACATACATGTTTGGAGGAAGACATGCAATACAGTGCATTGTTATATGGAAATTAATGACTGTGAACAATCAATGGCATATGCAACATTTGCATCTTTCCAGACTTGAACACATGCCAGGACATATATCAGAAAGATGTGTATCGACCTGTAACACCAAAGAAATAGGCATACTGTGTGTGCCATGATGAACATGCTTGATTTGCTTACAGCACTTTCATATTGTAATGGGTATATGGATCCCCTACCTTGGAGGGTGATGCTTTAAAAATTTAGCCCTCTGACTGTGCTATAAATACTTTCTTTGCATAAGCCATTCCTGACACATTTATCTGACAGACAAGTGTTACCAGACTCAAACCCCTGCCTATCATACTACACATGGCTGCCACAGAGCATAGCAACTGTGCTTGTCACAAATAATTGAAATTAATGTGTGAAGTAAGAAAGGGCATTTGTGGGTAATTTGTACAGTATGATTTTGTCAGAATAATGACAAGGAAGTAACTATGTAAATGTTCACACAACTGCAATCAGTGCCATATCAATGTTTCTCAGCCAAGGAAGGTGTTCTTGTTGTTCTGTGCAACAACATTGTCCCAGAATTTAACCACACTCTATTTGTGTAGATATGCTATACATATCATTATACTCAATGCGCTGGAACAGTCACACCATGACATTCGGAGAGCAACTGTTTCACTGCCAGGAAATTACAAAATGACTTTATATTTCTTTTCTCCAAAGTGAAAAATAAGAATAATAACTTCATGCACTGCTCTTTGTGTAATCTAATTACATTCATATCATTCTGCCCTTTGCTGGAATTGAACAGCAAGCTATGTTATTCCACTAGCAACATGTGTATGAATCACAAGTACCACAGTGGAAGTCTTAACAAAGCTGTGAGACTCCACCTGTGTGAAGTCATTACATCATATGATTGTGTTACAAACAATTTCTATGAGATACAAGGGATGGGGGGTTCTCCAACTGTAATTGTACACATTATAACAGTTGTAAATATCATCATGCGTAACAGTGTTAGTACACACAATGCTTACAGTCAGTCATGTGGGTTTTGAACTATGTGACAACAGAAGCTACATGACATTGTGAAAAATGAATGCACCACACTGCAATTGTGAGATACTTGGGTATTTGAAGCCATGACATGATGTAATTGCTGCAAGAGATATATGTTCCTGTCATTTCTTCAAAAGATTGTTGGAATACGTCTCTTTCCCACACAAAATTGTCTGCTACTAGGTATACACAAACAGTCATGATGCATATCATCCCATGGCATCATCATTATCCAATACAACATTTCCATGTGATAAACGAGCATAATTTTTTGTAATAGGAATCCCCAGCCTTACATGTACAAAACAGACAGGTGGGTGACAACATTGTTACCTGCATGCACATTCATAGTCATACTGTCACATGTGTGTCTAAGGAGTAATAGCTGGATTTGAACTGATGATGTAAGATCACAAGGTGTAGAACACTGCCTGAACCACACAAGCTACATGAAATGTTTTACAATTGTGACAGTGCACATTTGTATGGATGACATCACCAATCTTTAATATGTTGATGTTCCTCTAAAAATGTATGAAGGTGGTTGAAGTGCACAGTAAAAGTACACAACTACACATACTACCTGCATTAGAAGCCTTCTCTACACAGCATAACAAACAAACACACACACGCACACACACACACACACACACACACACACACACACACACACACACACACACACACACACACACACACACCAGTGAATCATTGTTGGATTCAAACCTCCTCCCTCTGTACTTATATAGCATGATGTAACCATTGCATTTCAAAAACAGTGTATTGCCTGCGTGTAATGCATATTTATAGGGTAGCCCTCTGCAAGTGAAAATACATCTCTTAAGTGGAAGTTTACATAAGGGGTGTTGTTATGGACACAATTGTACATAATAGTATACACAGTCACATTAGTTAACCAGTGTTGGAATTGAACCACATACCTATCTATTTACATAATCTATAGAACACAGAATTAGCTGCAAGCTCCACAGGAGACGTTGACTTGTATAGGTAGAAAGTACACTTTTGGCATAATGACCTCATCAGTGTAATGCAGAAAAGGTGTTTGTGGCAAAAGTGGGATAAGGGGATGGGTTGCATTATCTCCCATGTTAAAATCTTTCCTGACTGGAAGTTGACACATCAGATATGTTCAGGAAGTTACATGCACCTGACATTGAAGCCACACACACAAGTTTACCACTGTGAGATTTGATCCTCCTGCCTATATAGTTACAGAATCTAGAGGCCACCATATTAGCTGCAACCACTACAGGAGAAGTCTGACTTTTAAGGAAAGTGCACTTTTGACATGATGACCTCATCAGTGTGATGCAGAGAAGAGGTTAGTAAAAGTAGGATACGGGGATGGTGGAATACTCACCCAGGTTAAATTTTTCCCATGACAGGAAGTTGATACTGTATGTTTGTTCAGGAAGATATATGTCCATTCATACAGAATTACCTTTCCTCAAAGTGGATTTGTAATTTCTCTTCTAGGTCTCCCACTCCACACTATGCCATCACCTGATGTCTCTACTCTTCAGAACTATTCCTGCTTCTATACTAGCCCCACTTTCTATCTCACTCTTCTCTCTCGCTTCTTATGTTTCACCTCAGCCTACCTACCCTCACTAATTGTAATCTTTTGTAGTATATATAGTCCCTTCAGGGAATTCCTATTCATAAATATTATCTTCTGCAGACTGAATTTTTTTCTATGATACATTGTAACCCTTCTGTACTCATTTATACTTTATTGTGATAATTTACTAAAAATGACACGGCAGTCAGATATTTATGTTTACTTTTGAAACCAGTGAATTAAGTTTCATCTTAAGCTGTACATATGTCACCTCAGGATTATGCTTATTGTTTGCTACTCTGTATCTTGTATGTGTTACACTACTCTGTATCTTTGAATTCTATTGTTTTTGTGATATTGGAGCTTTTCCCCCTGGGCCTTCACTGAAAATGGGCTCATTCTGGCCCAGTGGACTTTCCCAGTAAATAAACACCAATAAATAAATAAAAATAAATAATGTATCTGATATTGCAGCCACACACACAAGTTCACCACTGTGCAATTTGAATCGCCTACCTATCTAGTTACACAGTCTAGAGAACACAGTATTAGCCGTAAGTGCCATAAGAGAAATATGACTTTTAAAGGGAGAAAGTACATTTTTGACATAATGAACTCATCAGTGTATTGCAGAGATAGTGTTTGGGTTAAAATTGGGATAAAGTGCTGAAGGAGCTATGTCTAAAGTTTAATTCTTCTCTTGAGTGAAATTGGACACAGCACATTTGTTATTGCAGCACTACTTACCTGTCAGTAGAACCACACAGACAAACACAGAAGTTAACCATTGTGAAAATTTAACTTCCTACCTACCTAGTTACACAACCGGGAGAATACAGTATTAGGTGTCAGCACAACTAGATGCATTTGACTATTAAGGGGAAAGAGTGTACTTCTGACAGGATGGCCTCATCAGTGTGTTTTAGAGAGGCTGTTTGTGTTAAAAGTGGGATAAAGTGCAGAGGGACCTGTATCCAAAGTTAAATTCTTCTGAGTGGAAGTGGACACTGCACATTTGCCATTAAGGCATTACTTACTTGTCAGTAGAACCACATGTACACACACAAGTTCACCACTGTGAGAACTGAACCTCCTACCTATCTAGTTACATAATTTAAAGATCACAGTAATAGCCACAAGCACCACAGGAGAAGTCTGACTTTTAATGGGAGCGAGTGCATTTTTTCAGAGGAGGTCATCCTGTGTTGCAGAGAGGATTCTTGTGTTAAAAGTGGGATAAAGTGCAGGGGGTACTGTATCCAAAGTTAAATTCTTCTCCTGATTGGAAGTGGACACAGCACATTTGCCGTTAAGGCATTACTTACCTGTCAGTAGAACCACATGCACAAGTTCACCACTGTGAAAAATGAGCCTCATACTTATCTAGTTACACAATTTAAAGAGTACAGTATTAGCCACAAGCACCACAGGAGAAGTCTGACTTTTAATGGGAGAGAGTGATTTTTTTCAGAGGATGACCTCATCAGTGTGTTGCAGATAGGATGATTGTGTTAAAAGTGGGATAAAATCCAAAGTTAAATTCTTCTCCTGAGTGGAAATGGACACAGCACATTTGTTGTTAAGGTGTTATGTACCTGTCACTAGAAGAACCACAGTTACTGTGCATCACAGGTTTGGGGACAGATATGTGTGTTGGATAGGTTAATGTAAAATCACTGTGCTTGTCCCATGTAATGACGTACTTCTCTGCTAAGATTTATATGCTTTTAATTCATGTACATTACATTATTGTGAGGGACATGTACCTGTTCCACAGTATGGGGTATTAATGACAATCAAAACTGTACATTAGTGAATTGTCAAGAGCATTCATGCCAGTTCATCCTGAGATGAGTGCATGAAAATACTAAACATTTATTGAGTCACTGTCAGTTGTCTTACCTCATGCTTGCACAATGTGCATTGACAGTACCGACACTTCCTAAATATGACAGTGCACTTTTGAATAACAGTGATGGATTTGATGTGAAAAAAGTTATACACCATTATAACACAGTTGCAAGTGTAACTGTCGGAGTGTGGACAGACATCAACAAGAAATACTGAGGACAAAAAGTGAAGCGTTTTTGATGGGCCATTTCTGGCTAAGTGTGTTGTGTGTGATTCTATTTTTTGAGCACATTAAATGTGTAAAAAGGGGTTGATAAGACAGTGGTAAAAATGGAGGTGGCAAGCAGAGGGTAAAACACAATGGAAATAATACAGGAATTTGCAGGAGGATGGCAGGAGAGCACCTTATCTATCCATTTCTTCACAACATAAATGAAGAACTGTACAAAGAATTTCATGACTTTTGAGAGTCACCACACCTGGAATGGGTGACAACAACAGAATAATGTTGTACAGGCTAGTGGAAAAAAATCAAGAATTTCTGGCCCTATGACTTTTGCTGAAAAGATTTTAAGCCTTGCTGGGTGAGGAAAGTAAACCTATATTTTTTCTGTGACTGATAGAGCTGCTTTCTGCTTTACTTCCTCCATTTTTGCTTTCTGTTTTAAGAAATCTGCTTGGCCTGATGTTTTTGTTCTACGTGAGAGGTAGACACTTACATTATCTAGGCTGCATGTTTCACATGTTTTTTTCATTAGTTAATTGTCTCTTGAGTGATACATAAATACACAGTGAATTTCTACTCCTTTGTCTTTTACTAAAAAGATTTCAAACCTGCATAAACTGAAGGACTGCTGGTGATTCATTGCTAGTGTTTCCCACCCATCCTTTCCTTTGCCGATGTGCTTTCTAAACCTCGTGACTTTAAGCTGCCCACCCCTACTGCAACTTCAGCTTAATAAATTCCTCCCTTTCTACACTGCTGTTGATAATATTTAATTATTTATTTGCCTTTCCTTGTGTTTACATTGAAAAAGTGCATTTTGCCTCTCATTGCCTGTTCTACTGATTTACTTGATCTGAATTAATTTTCTAGCTAGGTAGAAGTGTATACTTACACTCTAGCAATCATTTATTTTTACATCATGAGGTCAGTGGATTTTTCATCTAATGCATTGGGTGGTATCCTGGTCTGTTTAGGTTGTGGAAACACTTGAAGTTTCTGCATCAAGAAAATAAGTATACTGTGTGTCTCCATTGCACTTCTTTTTAAACTGCATTGTATCTGATCACTGCATTTTTTCTGCCTTTTTACTGTTATGGCTGCTTATTTTCTCACTTCTTTTCAAACATATTTTTAGTCTAGATAGCATAGTCTAGATTCAGACCTGCTGAAGTTAGCATGATTTTTGTTACACTGTAGCACTAAACCAGACATCTTACATTAAGAAAGCCTCCCCTGCACCCTTGTGCAAAAGAGTATGGATCCAGCCTTTTCTGAGCTGAGGGTTGCTGGAAGAAGGTTATGTGTACTTTCTTATTGGTAGATTAGTTTAAAACTGTTTAATTTCTTCTGTATTTATGCCTCACTTTTGCTTATCAGTGCATATCATGCAATGGGGATTAGTGGTGCCCTGTATAGATGCACACACCTTTAAACCCAATTTTCCCTAGACAACTGTCAGTGGAACCCTCACAGGCTTCTCTGTCATACTAAAGGCAAGTTATGAGTATTGTTGCCACACCTATCATCTGCAACTCTCAATTTAACAACCCTTGCTAGTCCTAGTACAAAAACTGGTCAATCTAGCTCACTCCTTTCCCTAATAGCTTGATAGTCCTTGTGCAAAAACTGGTCAGTCTAGCCCACTCCTTTCTCTAATAGCTCATACGGTAAAAACCTGTTACAGTGGACAGTTTCACATCATTTCTCCAGCCAGCCTGATTGACATGGGAATACTGAGGCAGTGTGGTAATTGCCTCATGTATACTGGCAACCATTTACTCCTACAGCAAACAAATACCATATGTGAGAAATAGAAGTACACTATGAAATTGGAATCACTTTTCTTATGTAACAACAAAATGGATACCAAACAGGCTGTCAGTACACACTCTTCACCTCTTACACAAACTAAAGACACAACATATAGACCCACATACATAGAGGTACTCACTAGAAGTCTACCAAAAGTTCAGAGACCTCCCAAATGTAAACAAAGTGCACAAACTGTTATGCAAATAGAAAGCACTACACATAATAACATGCAAATGTGTCTCAACAAATAAGCGGTAAGGCAAAACACCTCTAAACAAATGTCCTGATCATAGGTGATTCCATAGTGAGACACACAGCTGTTCTCCTCACCAAGTTGGATGAGGAGAAGGTCATGGCCAGCTACCTATCAGGTGCCAAGGTCCATCAGATCATGCATGCACTCAAGTTCTTTTTTTTTTTTTTGTAGTTGTCCAAACAGGTGTTTTTGAATGGTATGTAAGGTGGCTGTTCAAATTATGTTTTATTCTGATGAAGTCTTTTGCATTGTCAAGACGAAAGCACTAAATTAAAATACATTGGTGTGGTTCTGGTTTCATTGTTATTCTTTGTTATTTACTGGTTGGTGTGTTTCATTTGTATGCACTCAAGTTACTAAAAAACAAGTACCACTGTGACTTGGTCATAGTTCATGTTGGGGTGATTGACTTGAGGCATACCTCTCTGGACTATATGAAGAGAGACATGACTGAACTCTCAGACTATATGCCCCATGCTGGTATGATGCTAGCCTTAAGTATCATTCTTCCTTCCCCAGGATGATGCCACAGTATAAACAAAAAAAAAATGATTAATTTCTACAATAGGCTTAGCTTCTGGTGTCTGCCCAGGGGGGATCCAGTATCTGTCAGCCTGGGATGACATGGTCTACAGGCCATGCTGCTTTGCCAGAGATGGTTTGCACTTGTCTCTTCTAGGCTTTCAGATACTGGCAAAGGTGCTTGCCACCCTCATAGTGCCTTTTTTAGGTAATGTCAAAACAACAAAGTTTCCAACTTAACAAAATCCACCTGAGGCAAACTCAAGGCAAACTCAAGGTTGTGCTACTTAAAGCTAGAAATCTAAACATGAAGCTGCACTCCCTGGAAGCACTCCTCACCTTGGAAGATGCTGACATCTGTGCAGTCACTGAGACATGGTTCAAGGCTGCTGAGAGCACTCTGCCCATGCAGGGCTACAATGCCTTCCACACATTCAGACCTCAAAATGACCATAAAAGAAACAAAGGTGGAGGGGTATCCATCTTCATTAAAACCAAGTATACCTCAAGATTGGTCAAACAGTATGACTATCTCAAATTATTCCATGTCCAGTTAACTCTAGACAAAATGCCCTACCACATCATTGCTAGCTATAGGTCCCCCACAATGAACCAACAAAAGCACACCGCCTACCTGGACTTACTGGAATCACTCTCCATACAGCCCAACACCTTAGTCATGGGTGATTTCAGCTAACCTTCCATCAACTGGGTGACATACATGAGTGCAAACATACTCGCCCAGAGGTTCCTGGACTTTGGTAATTCAAATGCTCTGGAACTAATAGTCTGTACCCCACAAGAGACTCAAATATCCTAGACATAATATTCACCAACATGGGGAGTCACTGCACTTCCCCCTGTGTGATACCTTACCTGGTAAGGTTGGACCATAAAACTGTCTCATTTGAAATAACTATTGTACCTGACACCCCCACAGGAGCAAAAAACTGAAGAACTTTTTCAAAGCTAGTTTCAGACTACTAACCAATGGTATAAAAAGTTGTATATCCCCCACAGTCACAGATGACAATAATGCCTATGTAGAGGTGTACTCAGGTGCCCTGTACAAACACCTAAGTAGCTGTATAGACTTAGCTGTACCTGACAGGATCAAAACCAGGTCCTCCTGACAAAACAAGCCACACTGGTGGACCTCAAGTATAAACAAGTTATATAACAAGAAGAAGAAACTGATGTCTAAAAATACATGGGAACTGACTCAGCAGAGGAAGAATTTCCTCCTCAGCTTGAACAAGCAAATCAGAAATCTCATGAAATCCTCTAAAGCTAAGTATGAAGCTAAAATAGTGTCCCTAGCTAAGGATAATCATAAGGCATTCTTTAATTACGTCTGAAAGCTAAAGGGAATGCCCTGCTTTCTACAGAACTGGTAATTAATGGTGCCACTCATACTGCACCAGAGCAAACCACCAACTTGCTAGCTAACAGATTTGGTGCAAACTTCTCCCCCGCCCCACCGGCCATACCCCAAAGCATACCTGACATCAGTCCTCTGCCTAGTATCTCTAGAGATCAGGTCTTATCTGCACTCTCCGAGGCCAAAAACGTGGCCTCAATGGGACCAGATAAAATGCTAGGATGCTTATTAAGCAATCTAAAACAGGACCTAGCAGACCCACTTAGCACTCTCTGAGAACTGACTTTGTTCCAGTGGAGTGGAGAACAGCAACAGTAATCCTCTTGCACAAGGGTGGGCCATCAACAGACCCTGGGAAGTATAGATCCATAAGTCTAACCAGTCTCATCTGCAAGACCATGAAAAAACTCATCATGGACCTTATCAACGAAGACATAGGTGTCCTTCAAACTCTAGACCCAACCCAATTTGGCTTTGTTATGGGTAGATCATGCTTATTGAACCTGGTGGACTTCTTCAAGAAAGTCACCAAAGTCCCTGATGAAGGTAAGACAGTGCATACTGCCTATCTTGACCTGGCCAAGGCTTTTGACACAATCCCGCACTCAGGTATCAATGAAAAACTCTCTCAGTTAGGATTAATTCTTACATCACTAGATGAGTTGCCAGTTGGCTCACCGACAGAACACATACTATATAAGTTGGTGACTCCAGTTGTACCAGTAGACCCATCACCAGTGGCATTCCACAAGGTTCTTTGCGGAGTCCTTTACTGTTTGGATTCTACTTCTCGGAAGTCCAGGCTAAATTAGACAGCCATTGGCTTACCAAGTTCACTGATGATTGCAGGGTGCAATCATTGAGTCCCCCAACAATATTAATGTACTACTGGAAGGGCTAACACTGACAAATGACTGGTGCCAAAGCCACAGTCTAAAACTAAATGCAAAAAAATGCATTATTATTCACACTGACAAAGTAGAATTCCCACTAACTACAGTATTGACAGCACCCTCCTAAGCTCAAACCCAGTGGTGTGAGACCTAGGAACACTGGTAGATAGCAATCTGAACTTCGACCACCACGTTTCCTCTGTGATAAGGAAAATATTCTACATTGTGCACCTCATAAGCAAGGCATCACATCCAGGCCTAAGGATTTTATAGCCCCACTGTGCTCAACCCTCATCAGACCACAAATAGAGTACAATGCTCTCTTTTGCATATACCTCAACAGACAGCTGCAGCAGCTGGAGAGACCACAGAGGTTCCTCACCAAGAAAATGCAGGGCATCCAAACCATGACACATGTGGATAGACTAAAATCCCTGTCACTGTACTCTGTATTATATAGGCTGCTGAGGGGAGACTTGTGCCTGGCCTACAGGGCAGTCTTCAACCCTGCCCTGATGGATATACTTCACATACACAAATCTAATGGCACAACAGTCACTTGCTCTAGGGATCTTAGCCTAGCCTGTGACATTAACAGAACATGCTGGCGAGACAACTATGTCTCCCAGTGGCTACCACTACTCTGGACCAAAATTCCAATTCATGTGAAGCAGAGCTTCTCATTGACCCTATTCAAGTGCAGCCTTGACAAATGGATGGGAGACTGCAGATTCACCCTGGGGGTGGTACCCATGTCCCTCATGGACAGGGGGAGTCAGGGCTGACAATAGACTAGCTCTGCAAAATACGTTCACTTAATAACAGATGGGACATCTTGGGATTAAGATGACTAGACCTGTAAGGGTTTTAGGGCCGCTAGCCTGGTAACCTCCTATGAGCCTATAAGACGACATATAGGTGAAATGGAGAGCTGCACATGGGGTGCAATTGGTGCCCATTCTTTTTTTTATTTTTTTGAGAGAGAGGAATGTTGATGAAGGCACTTACAAATGAGTGGACCAGGTAGGTAGGGTAGGTTAGGTAGTAGGCATAGACATACAAGACAGACAGAGATGGTGAAGGACACAAAAGGTTGGGGGGACACCATTACTGGGGATAGGTAGGGGACCACAGAGGTGCATCCACTTCCAGCTTGAGAATGGTAAAAATATAGTACTCAGCCTTAGAACTGTTATCACCATCTCCTATGTCAGTTGCTTGGGAATCAAACCCATAAGAAAAACAAGGATAAAATGTTAAACTTTTCTTATTAACTGTCATTGTCACAGGAAAACTTTTTAACGTGGCAATTACAGGTATACTAATGTAACAACAACTGGTGATATACTTTATAGATGCCTATATGTCTGTGAATTTACTTATTCATGGGACTGCATTAATATGTAAAAGGCATTATTTCTGTTTGTAAAGACATTTCAGATATACGCAGTTCCATAACCTGAGTTATACATGGTAGGTTAGGTTACATACATACTTCACAAGACATACTGTCATAAACACATACTTATGACATGTGATAACTCATAAGAATTATAACGACAATGGTGTGCACATCATACCTATGCACGCACATTCTACGCTAAATATCATCGTCTTGTTTAATATAATTTACACATATTACATTGGGCTCCTATAGCAAGCTGTAATGATACATTGCTTACAATAAACATAGTTATGATACTCACGCATTTATTGTGACATTCCTAATCAAAATGTTACAAATGGCATTCTGACCCCCCCTCTGTAAAACTGTCATCTAGATCTGAACACTGCATCAGCTGTCTTTATTCTCTAAGATCACTGCAAATTCACCTTTTGCCACAGGAAAGTTATCTGATAGGCGGAATTTATTCCTTGAATATTAGCCAGATTGCTGATGGCCACACAATAGTACCAGGCTTATTTGTGCTACAGA
Source organism: Protopterus annectens (assembly GCF_019279795.1). Lineage (NCBI taxonomy): Eukaryota > Metazoa > Chordata > Ceratodontiformes > Protopteridae > Protopterus > Protopterus annectens. The sequence goes on from NC_056734.1 coordinate 362,936,582, forward strand.
AGGTGTCTGAAATTAAAATGTTCAATTTTTTCATAAGAAATTAAACATGTCTGTGAGCTGTCAGGTGAAGCTCAATTGCAAAAGACATTAAATAAAAAGGAAAACATTAAACAAACAATACATCAGTCAAAGGGTATACATAGCAATGAACAAAGCATGAAGTGCATTACAGTGTCAGATTCATCCTTCTCATTTATCCTTGCCACATCTGAACACTAATTTTTGACACACATTATCATGACTGTAGGTAATGCCAAATAATGGGAAAGGTGACTGACAACAGTTCACATATTGTTAGCAATACTGAGAATAGTTCAGTTTTAAACAACTATACAATGCTATAACAAAATGTATGTAAATATGTATTCAGAAACCGTCTGTAAAATTATCAGTTAATTGGATTTTAACCCTGCATTACCTGTCTTATTTCTCTAAACTTACTTCACTTACACCTTATACCACAGAGAAATTTACCTTACAGGTGCATTTTCTTCTCTTAGCACCATCCAGAGTGCTGACATCCATGCACCAATGCCAGGTTTGTTTGTGCTATAGAAGGGAGCCCAAATTAAATTTTTCATTTTTCCCTTAGGAAGTGTACCTTATTTGTGAACTGCAGATGGGAACACAAATACAAAAGGCATTTCAAAAAATTAAAGCAAAAATGATCTTGTATTGCAAATTAACACCTTTAATGCATATATGTAGCAAGGAACAAAGCTGTTACAGCATTAGCATGACACAGTTATCCTTTTCACATCTACTTGCAACATCATAAGTGGCATGTAGGTTACACATAACTAGGATCTCATCGAATGGCAATTTCTCAAAAGGAGACACACAAATAATGTCAGGAGGTCATTCTTGCCACAGTACATACAATTACTCTTGACATCAATGTTTTCACTATATTGCATGTGTCATGATGACAAATTGTGAGATATGGATAATTTCTTCAGCCTATATGACACACATGTCCACATTGCTCTTGTTACTGATTTTGTGCTAGCACACTGTACAAAATGTCATATGTCACAACATCCATAGCACATATTATTATTAATATTGAGAAGAAATGAGTTTACAACAGCAACATCTATCTATCATACAATTCATATTGACTACAGGTAAGATTTTTATCATATATCACATACGTTAGCATGTTCATTTCATATACAACATTGAGTGTCAATATTTATTCTGAATCATAAATAAATCTGTAAATTGGATTCAAACCCTGTATCACCTGTCTTATTTCTGTAAACTAACCTCACATATATATATATATATTTTGTCAAAGAATTAGTTATTTGACAGGTGGAATTTATTCACTTACTACTGTCCAGAGTGCTGATGCCCATGCACTTGAGCCAGGCTAGTTTGTTCTTCAGTAGGCATCCCAAATTAAATGGTTCACTTTTTTTCTTAAAAGGTGAACTGTATTTCATTGTTAAGGACCACTGTCAGTCAAGAGTGCACAGTGCCAAATGGTAAACAAAGGATAAAGAGAAAGGAAAAAAAAAATGCTTAAAAGGAAACATTATGAAGCAAGTATTAAAATGCACATTTCTGAATTTTCCTCAACTTTGTTGTCTTGCAACATGACCATTTGCTACTTAAACATCATTATTTTCAAGCAAATAGCACCGTCTCTGGATTTGAACCTCAGGACACTAGAACAATCCCAACATACATTTCAGATTATTATCAGCATGTGCACAGACACATACTTATACTGTGAAGAAAAAAATGAGGTTACATATACTCAAGATGTGATGTGGTATCAATGGACATTACAGGCGCAACAAAACCAAGTTATGAACTTTGTCCTGTGTAATTTGCAGTTAGATGTGTGGTTGCCTGTGATACTGGCAACAGGGAAGCTAATCTTTCCTCACACAATATAAAATAAAAAATTGCAATACTGCAACTCTTTTCTTTGTTTTATTTTGTGAACATCATTCCCTTATGTAAGTTTCTCTAACAGGACTGTTTTGTGATTTGCCTTGCAGTTGATATATGTTTCAATAAGTAAAGTACTTCATTAGAATTTCAGACATAATGTACTTGGAGGCAAAAACTGTGGTCATAAACAATTTGTATAAATGTTGACTCTTGCTGTCCTAATTCAGTCAATGTACTCACAAACTTTCATGTAAGGCCTTTCGCCCTGACACACCCTCTGTAAGTGTACATTAAAGAGGGCCAACTGTGCAAACCTGATTGTTACTACAGTCAAACTAATTGCACACACATGCAAGCTCTTTGCAGGTAACACTTCTCAGTGCTTGTCTTTGCATTGCTGTGGCATGTGCATGCGATCCTGTAGATCTTTACACCATGTTTATCTGCCCTGAACTTAAAGCAGATTGTGGAATTTAGCAATGCTAATAAATTCACACATCATTTGCATACTCATACTGCTGAAAGGGCTATATTTGAACTATATAAAGGTAATTATGTAGGTAAGGAATTTGTATCATAGTAAATCAAACTGTTTAGATCCAGAGATCTCAATACTGTTACTTGTTTTTAAAACTTATTGCTACTTTCACAACTGACTTGCTGCAAAGATAGATTGCTCTTTTGTACAAACTGATGTATTTTAACCTTACTAATTGATTGCATTTCATAATACAAGTACAAGTTATAGCTTACTGTCTGCATTATCCTCAATAACTGCTGACATAGGCATGTATAAAACTTATTTCTTGAACATGAAGAATTCTTCTAAATAATACTGACATTTTAATGATAATTTCAGTCTGGTAAGCTGACCACTTAGTACAGAAGACTGTTGCATTACTTATCAAGGTCATTTTTTGCATTATTAGCACATAAAATTGTGTTATGCCTGTGAAAAGAATCTAAGCTTTTTTCCTGCCTTTCCAGTAACTAGTCTAGTCCAGATACAGATTTGCTGTAACCAGGACTGTTTGTAAGCTTCTGAGCCCCCAAAGCCTTTCTGTGCTGGAGGGAAGCCTTCTAGCTTATTAGTGGGAGTGGTAAGCACTAAGTAGCATATCTACCAAAAGAGTGGTTTCTGGCCCAGAAATTGTAGTTTATTGACCATTTGCCAGTTTTTCCATCTCTTTCAACTTTCTGGTTTAAAAGCCTGCATTTGGGCTTGTTTCCCACCTTTTCTGTAACTAGTCTAGTTCAGATACAGATTTGCTGTATCCAGGACTGTTTGTAAGTTTCTGAGCCCCGCAAGCCTTTCTGTGTTGGAGGGAAGCATTCTAGCTTATCAGTGGGAGTGGTAAGCACTAGGTAGCCTATCTACCACAAGAGTGGTTTCTGGCCCAGAAACTGTAGTTTATTGGTTGTTTGGGCAGTTTTTCCATCTCTTTCAACCTTCTGGTTTAAAGCCCATGTTTGTGCTTGTTTCCCACCTTTCCTGTAACTAGTCTAGTCCAGATACAGATTTGCTGTATCCAGGACTACTTGTAAGCTTCTGAGCCCCACAAGCCTTTCTCTGTTGGAGAGAAGCCTTCTAGCTTATCAGCGGGAGTGGTAAACACTAGGTAGCTTATCTACCACAAGATCCAGGTACAGATTCTTACTTTTAGGACTTGAATTTGCTTATTTGTGCTCGGCACTTGTTCAGAACTTATTGTTAGCACTAAATAAGCTACAAATTATTACAGCACTCAACCTTCCTCTTTACCTTGAGGAAAACAGTTTTTGTACTTACTTTCCTCACTTGCTTAGAAAAAAACAGCTCTTATTCTCACTTTCCTCACTTGTCTAGAGGAAAGTATTTTTTTTATTCAGGCATGTCCAAGGGTCAGCTTCCAGTGTTCTCTCCTGTCTATCTGATGAATCTGGGCATCATGAGGCAATGTAGCAGTTGCCTCATGTACATAGACAACCCTCTCTTCCTACCACCCAACACCACAACCTGCCAAACTGGAGGTAAAGCTCTCTACAACCAAAACTGAACTTGACAGTCAAGAGGAGAAGGTAAACACTTGCAACACAACACACTCATCACATAGTCCCACTAAACCTACACCACCAAAATTCACACATAGAAACACAAAAACATTCACAGAGGCTCTCAATAATAATATGCTCAAGCAACAGAGACCTACAAAGCAGAAATGCAAGCAACCTCCACCCCCCAACACAACCCAAATGACACATAGCCCACAGACTCAGTGTGCCAGTAAACCACAGCCCATAAAGCAAACCAACGTACCCAACACACTAGTTATAGGTGACTCTGTAGTCAGACACACTGATGTCCCACTCACCAGGCTAAACAAGGAGAAGGTTACTGTCAGCTGCCTTTCAGGTTCCAGGATCCATCAGATAACCCAAGCGCTCAGGTCACTCCACAACAAGTACAAATATGACTCTGTCATTGTCCATGTTGGTGTGAACGACCTGAGATGTAACTCCCTGGACTGCATGAAAAGAAACATGAAAGAGCTGTCTGATCTTGTAGCCCAGGCGGGTATGACCCTAGCCTGAGTAGCATCCTGCCATCACCCAGAATGATACTGCAGTACAAGGACAAAATGATTGACTTCAACAATTGGCTAAGCTTCTGATGTCATTCTGAGGGGATCCAGTATCTGTCTACCTTGGACGACATGGTCAACACACCACGATGCTTTGCCAGAGATGGCCTGCACCTGTCGCCCCTGGGATTCCGGATACTGTCTAAGGCTCTTGCCGCCCCTATAGTGCCCTTTTTAGGCAAGGTTCAAATGACAAATTCACAACCTTAACAGGAACAGGCAAGCAAAAACTGAGGGTAATGCTACTCAATGCTAGAAGTCTAAATCTCAAAATGCACTCACTCGAGGCACTCCTTAAAATGGAGAACATTGATATCTATGCAGTGACTGAGACCTGGTTCAAGGCTCGAGAGAGCACCCCTGCATTACCAGGCTATAACTCATACCACACTTTTTGGCAATCTAACCTGGACCAGAACACCAAAGGCGGAGGTGTGTCCATATTCATTAAGGATATCCACACCTCCAGGCTAGTTGCACAGCATAATGCATCCGAGGTTATCCAAGTGCAACTAACTCTGGGCAAAACTGCAATCCAAATTGTCGCTTGCTACAGATCCCCCACCATGCCCCAGGATTCCCACTCCACTTTTCTTGATATACTGGAAAATATTAGGGTTCAACCAAACACCCTAATAATGGGCAATTTCAACTACCCCACCATTAACTGGGAAAACTACTCATGTACCAACTGTTGTGCTCAATGCTTTCTGGAATTCATAAATTCCAATGTCCTGGATCAACTTATCCACACCCCCACCAAGGGCAACAATATCCTAGACCTAGTCATTACCAACATGAGTGACTGGTGTTCCACACCTGAAGTCAACTCCTCGTTGGTCATATCTGACCATAAGCTAATCACCCTAGATACCCACATCCCACCCCCACCCACCATTAAGGAAACCACAGTGAAAATTTTCAACAAAGCCAACTTCATGCTTCTTTAGACAGAAGTGGCGAACTTCATGACACCCATGCAGATGGACAATACAATTATGACTGCTGAATCCTACACAAATTCACTTTATAAGCACTTACACGAGTGCATGGATCGTGCTATCCCAAACAGAGCCAAGATGCTATCCTCCAAAAAAAGGAAGCCAATCTGGTGGTCCCCTGCCATAAACAAACTCTACAACAGAAGGAAGAAACTGTTGCAAAAGAGAGTAAAATCCCATGAGTGGAGGAGCTCCTTGGTCAGCCTCAGTAAGAAGCTGAGATCTCTTATAAGATCCTCCAAAGCTAGCTATGAAAACAAAATCACCACTGATTCTAAGGGCAACCACAAAGCATTCTATAGCTATGTCAGGTATCTCAATGGAAACACCCAGATCTGCTCTGAGTTACTGCACAATGGCATGAAAATTACAGAACCAACTGATATTGCCAACATCCTGGCAGATAGGTTCAGTACTAATGTTACCCCCCTCTCACTCCCTAAAGGGCCCACATCTGTACAGGAAGAATGCAGAGTCCCTGTAATCACATCTATGCAAGTAAAAGCTGCACTCTCTAAAACCAAAAACACAGCATCCATGGGACTGGACAACAACCCAGGATGCATTTTACACAAACGTCAGAACGAACTGGCTTCCCGCCTAAGCAACATGTTCAATCATAGTCTCACATCAGGCTTTGTGCCCACTGAATGTTGCACAACAACAGTTATCCCACTCCACAAAGGGGGAGCCACCACTGATCCTGGGAACTATCGTCCTATAAGCCTGGCGAGCCTGGTCTGCAAGGCCATGGAACGTATCATCATGGAACTCATAAACAAAGACATTGGTAACCTCCAAACTCTGGCCCCACCCGTTTGGGTTTGTGAAAGGCAGATCATGCCTTCTGAACCTGAATGACTTCTTTGAGGCAGTCAACAAAGCCATAGACAAGGGTAAGGTGGTTCACACAGCCTATCGTGACCTCACCAGGGCTTTCAACATAATCCCCCATTCTGGAATTATAGCTAAACTCACTAAACTAGGTATAAATCCCTACATCATAAGATGGGTTACCAACTTGTTCACTGACAGAACCCACAATGTAAAAGTTGCAGACTCCAAATCTGACTTCAAACCAGTGACAAGTAGAGTACCACAGGGTTCAGTCCTGGGACCTCTCCTGCTTGGTATCTACTTCTCTGAAGTATTAACACAGAAGGCCTCTGACTAATGAAGTTCGCAGATGACTGCAAACTAGGAGCCATAGTTGAGTCCCCAAATGATGTGGTCATCCTACAGAAGGGCCTCACTGAGACAGATGCCTGGTGCCAGAGGCATGGACTCAAGCTCAATTCCAAAAAGTACATTGTCATTCCCTTTGGTAGAAACTCTGTACCCATGAACTACCACATAAACATCACTGTACTTAACGCCAAATGTGTGATAAGAGACCTTAGGACCCAGGTGGACAGTAGTCTCTCCTTTGATAATCACATCACCACAGTAGTCAGGAAATCCTTCTGTGTGGCACACCTCATCACAAAAGGGTTCTCATCCAGGAAAAAAGAGGTCATTGTTCCCCTCTACTCGGCACTCATTAGACCCATTATAGAGTACAATGCCCCTTTTGGAATGTACCTTACAAGACATTTGCAGCAGCTGGAAAGGCCACAGAAGTACCTACACTGAACATCTCAAAAAACTCCAGCTTTACTCTGTAGCATATCGCCTACTCTGAGGAGATCTCTGCCTAACATAGAAAGCTATGTTAAACCCAGAACTGTTGGACATGCTACACCTAAAGAAATCCCAATCCCTCCGAGCTACACGCTCTAGGGACCTACACCTTGTCACCACAATAAACAGGACATGCTGGAGGGATAGATTCCTGTCCCAGAGACTTCCTATACTCTGGAACAAGCTACCCATCTATGTCAAGCAAAGTTCCTCATGAGCACTCTTCAAGAAAAATCTTGATGAGTGGATGGGAAATAGGAAATACACCCTGGGGATCACTTCTGTGGCTCTGCTCGACAGGGGCACAGGAAATTAACTTTCTTGGGTGGCATAAGCCAGGGAACCTTGTTGGTTAGGCTTACTTAGGCCCTTGGGCTGATAGCCTAGTACCTACCTATGAACCTATGAAGCTATGATGTATACCTGGCTGCTCTTAATAGAAGTGGATATCACACAAAATTGTTAACCATTTTTCCTTGACAGTTGTACATTATTTTTGACAATGTCCTAATGTACTACAGATTTACAGTATTTACAGTATGTGTTTGCCCTCATATCAATTTATTATCAATTTCTTTCTTTGGTGGGTGTGGAGTGGAGTGGATGGTATTAAGTTGTGTGTACTCATAAGGAGCCTTCCTTTTTCATGTATTATGTGTATGATGGATGGATACATTCATAGAGATTTTTTTGAGGTTAACAATCAATTTTGTTTTACTTAAGTATTTTTTCTTTCCTGTAATGTTTCTTCTCATAGGGCTATGGTGCCCAAAACATCTGCTCCCATAAGCTGCCATACACTGAGGCTGAGACTGATGTGATCATTCAGGCACGATGATGCCATGGGTTGCTCCTCTTACAGAGAGGCAGAGGTGACAAGTCCTCCCGTGATCGTATGTGGGAGCAGGTGGTTAACAATGTGAATGAAGTCAGAGGCCATGGATGTACATATTCCAAAATATGACAGAGGGACAGTGATATGATCATGGTCAGGTGTCGGGCAGCTGCAATTGCCTGTGAACATATGGCTATGGTAGTGGTCCTGCTAATGATCCACCACTGACTAAAACAGAGGAGTTCCTGTCCACTGTCAGAGATCCAAACAGCTCATCACAGAATTCAAACAGTACCCTTGATGTGGAAGGCAACCCAATTGTGTCTAATGCAGAACTTTCAGGAATGCAGTGTAATTAAATAATTGTCTTTATAGCTATATATATGTCATATATATATATATATATATATATATATATATATATATATATATATATATATATGGTTTACCTTTATATCGGCGATCCCAGTATGGACGAAATGGCTTCCACCAATACCGAAGTGCGAATGTCTCCAATGTCGAATTCCACATAACCAAACGGCAAAACCTCGTCCCTTTTTGACCCATGGTAGCACTGGTGTGGAAGTGTAGCATGGCTGGAAATGTCAAAATTCGACATTATTTCGACATTTTAAAATTTTCATGCTTTGGTTTCACTTAAATGGTTCGATTAAGTGGCCGGTTGATCATGTGTGATCGATGATATGAAGGTAAACCTATATATATATATATATATATATATATATATATATATATATATATATATATATATATAAATATATACATAGAGGGAGTGACGCAGGTGGGATAGAAGCGACATTGAGAGAGAGAAGGAGAATGAGGGGGTAAGGGGGGAGTCCAGAGGATAGTAAAGATTTGTATGAGATGTGTCTTATTCTGCAGCTCTAAAGGCAATTGTTTTCTGTTTCTTGCATTATTTCCTTTGTGATGTGTATCATCTGTGGTCCATCTCCCTTTTTTATATTTAAACACATCTGGTTCTGTTATTGCACAAACACCTGCACATGGTAAGCACACCTTCTGTATTCTTATTAATGTACAAAAGGTAGATGTATGTGTAACTGAAAGTTATTTGTTTTCATTCCATTAGCATTTCTTAATTTTTAATATACTTTTCACATAATATAGTTTTGCTCACTGTGTATTCTAGTTCACTTTTTTTTGTGTAGCTTCCTTGTTATCATAGGTGGTCCTACCAGTGGCACTGTGAAACTCCTCTCACCTGATGTCAGAGTATCGGTAGCCACTGATGGTGATGGCAACAATGAAGAACCATACTTTGGGGGTGCAGAGAGTCAGTCTGACACTGGGGTTATGCCTCCAACATCTTCTGTCCTTATTTCAGGCACAGTCAGTATGCGTAAGCATACCCATTTACAGAGACCTCAGACATAAGACAGGATGAGGATGACACAGTTGATCAGGGTAGTGTAGTTACTATAGTTGCAGAACTGGTTGATTCTCCCTGCAGCCGTCATGAAGGTGAGGTACCACACAGGCAGGTTGATAGAGGTGCTTGGAAGAAGGCTGCTGTGCACATCCTGATGTTGGTGTGTCAGTAGATGCCACAAAACTTATGTGCAGGGCCATCACAGAGGCACAGGCACATTCCGAAAGGGCATCAGAAGAGATAGTCTCAGCACTAAATATAAGAACCTCAGAAAAGATAGTCTGAGTACTAAACATTGTGGATTCTGATATGTGGGACTCCCTGAACCATGTGGGTGACTCCTTGGACATGTTGAATGACACACTGGATCAGCAGTGCCTGTAATGGAATGTCTGCTGAAGTTGGGTCAACATCTACATGGCTGTAGAGCCACTACATCATTTGGTGTTAGCAGATGGCCATGCAAGATCCCACTAAAGTAGTGGTACTACTTCCACTGCTCTATCAGTGATTGCAGTGTCCAGCCCTAGATATAGTAGGCTATGGGGTCATGGTCCTGGATGTAGCTTAGGGGAAACTCATTCAGCAGACATTGCTCATGTTCAGGTAGCACCCCAAATTCTAGCCAAGCCCATGCAACTAGCAGTGCAACTGCTGGCACAGGTAATTCAGTCAAAGTATAAGTTTAAGAACTGCTTATTGTTATACTTGTTTTACATATAGTGGCCAGCTGAAATGCTTGATGCACATTACTGGACAAAATCCATAGCTGTATATAGCAAACATCACTCATAAGTTATTACTGATATTGCAGTATACCTGAGACAGGTATTACCTTAGGGGTATACAAGGATTTGCATATTACAGTAGTAAGTTATATAACCGTATTGTTTTTTTCTATACAAGTTCCAGACTTATCTTGTTAATACTACAGATATAAGATGTCTCCATGGTGGTTGCCTCTGTCTGATGCCATGGCTAAGTAAAGGTTGTGCAGTTTTGCAGACATCAGTGTTAATATTTATGCTCTTATTCTTTCATTTAAGTATTCATTGTGAGTGCTATCCTTTGACTCTTTGCAGGAGGCATGGCATATTGTGCACACCTATGGCTGCCTGCAGCATCTGCAGCTGGTGCTTCTCCCTCAGACTCCTCATCAGTATCTACTGGAACTGCTGACCCTGCCTGTAGTACTGGGAACTGTGGTCCTACTCCTAGTTGTCTTTGTTGAAGTTACTTCCTGAGAATGATATTGTGCAACATGGACTAGACTGTGAGTATTTCAGCATAGGTTGCCGGTTTATACTACAGGGAACCTCATGAGATGTTTAAACACCAGAAAGTTTGATTTGAGCAAGACAAATACATGTTTTATGATATTCCTAGTTTGAGCATGGCCTTTGTTGTATCCTTACTCAGTGGGTTTGTTTGGGTTTCTCATCGGTTTCATGAGCCAAGGTTTCAGCGTATAACCTGCATCCCCTACTAGATGTACTTCTGGAAAGTCAGCCATAGCAAACCTGTGTATGGCTCACAGGTGTACCATATGTGTGAATTGTAAAAACTGCCTGGGTTACCTGGACAGACATTGTAGATGATCCCTTGGGTATTATTGACAACCTGACAGTTTATAGAGTGGCATCCTTTCCTATTAATGTACCTTCTTCCCTGTTAACCAGATAGGGCTTTTATTAATATGTGTGTGAAATGTATGGCCCCAGAACTTCAGGGAAGTGTGCCATTGCATAAACTTCCTGCATGGTTCTTGCTCTCTCCTCTGGGGTGTGCAGGAAACAGATATGCTCCCTTGCATGTTGTAGTATTGCATTTAGAAACTGATGTAATATTCTGGAAGTTGAGGCCTGCGACAACCCAATATATCCCCTGTGGGTTTCTGAAAAGTACCTGTAGCTAGTATATCCATACCTTTGTTTCCACTGGGATGGGGTCTCCACGACTGGGGCCTAAAGTTAGACAGCAGATGCTACATATTTCCTCTAGTGTTTCTCTGTCCACCTAGTATTGCTGTACAATTTCCGTATCATGTAATTCATAGTAAGTCAAACAGGGTCTAAACAACCATAAATTAAAGGCTGTTGTGCATACAGATTAATGATGGCAGCAGCAACTGTTATGTTCTTTTTCTCAGTGTAATCATGGCTATAATTCAAAGAGTATGGATTTCAGCATTAGCATGTAATTCAGACACTTATGCTGTTATTAGTATATTATGCCATTTACTCTTGTTTTGCAGTTCTGCACTACATGTAGCACCATTTAATGAATACCAGATAGAGCACTATAGTCTGCATGCAGCAATGTGTACACGATATCTACGCTTAATGCAGCCATTCATGAATTTTGCCCATTGAGTATTATGATTGTCAATTTACATGTGAAGTGTTTTTTATATATATATATATATATATATATATATACACACACACACACACACACACACACACACACACACACACACACACACACATACATACACACACACACACACACACACACACACACACACACGTGTGTGTGTGTGTGTGTGTGTGTGTGTGTATGCATGTGTGTGTGTGTGTGTGTGTGGTATGCATGCTTATAAGTTTGCCCATGTGTGTGGATTATGCACTTTTGAGTGAAATCCATCTGTTGGCTGACACTGGTTGACAGAAACAGATGATTGATGTGCGCAAGATCAGCAATCCCTGGTTAGGGGAATATGCCCTTTCCCTAGGGATTATGCAGTCTTGGAGTTGGTATATATAATTAGCAGAGGGTATGCGGTCTCAGTTCCACATGTGATTGCTGCAAAAACACTTGGTTTTGTTTAACCGCTCTGTGATTAATCCTCTCAGCATGAGCAGTAGCTATCCACATTTCATTTTTTGATACTTTTACATTGACTATATGGGTGTCATTATTTCATCCCTTCAGTGTAGAGTACCACATGGGCTATGATACTATGTATGGCATGTCTTAAGAATGCCACTGCCCAAATCATGTAGATTGTAGCTATAGCTTGCTCAAATTCTCAGCGGTTGTGGTACACTGTTCTGCTTTTCTGCATTTCTAAAGTCATTATGTTTTGAAAAGCTAGATGCTGCAACAGAATGTTAATGCCCTCTGGCATACTTGTATAACATATCATTTCTTATTATAGTATAAAACCATTATAATACTTAAGAGCTGCAATTTTGACTTAAACACATTTCAAGTCTATGCATTGGTTGATACTCAGAGAACTTCCACCATAGTATCATGGGATCAGCGCTGCTGCAGTGATAGCTGTCAGTGATCATATACCCAAAACTAATGCAACATATGCATCTCAATATACTTTACTGATTTAATATATAGTATATGCTAATGAAAATGGCAAACCCAAAATCAGAGAAATAGAAAATAATTTATTAACCTTTTTTTTAGGCATACACAAACTTTCAGACAACAAAAGTCAGAAAGTGCATAAGCATTTAAAGTGAGCTAACTTTGTATGATGTGAATATAACAGTTTAACTGGTTCTCAACTAATTTACAAGACAGAGCCTTTGGGGTTATCATTTATCACTGTCAACCCATTTATGTACAATAAAGTCTGGGGATTTATCTGATCAGTTCTTGCCCCCCCTGCTATTTTTCCTTTCATTGTGTCAGGCATGCGGACTCTTCCCAGCATGAATAAGTTGCTTTATGCTGATGTTATTTTCATGTTGCATTGGATTATTCTGCACCGGATAATTACATAATAGTAATGAGTAATATCCCAATTATTTTAAGTCATAAGTCAGTTATTTTATGTCAAATCAGGCTGCCACTCACTCTGGAAAAGACCATGTCTATGTCATGTGACATATAGACATGGCAGCATAGCTGAAAGGAGTCTATGTATAACAGGAACAGGTGGCTGGTGTATTACATCTATTCACACATGTAGGTGTCTGAGTGTCTGCCTGGATCCATCATTGACCTGCTGTAGCCATACACATAGTACTGTAACAAAGATGATGTATTCATTTACTTGTGTTTTTTTCCATGGTGGAGCACTGATCTCCATTGACCTTTTTCACAGTCATCCTGGGACTGGTGTCTTGTTAAGTGACTTGCTCAGAGTCACACAGTTAGGCAATGGAGGCTGAGGGAATCAAACCTTGCATCTCTGGACTACAGGAATTAGCTCATTAGCAGCTCCTTAATCCTCTAAGCCAACTGCCAGGCAAGCACTTTGATTATGATTATAATATTGATTTTTATCATAATCACGACAAGCACTTTCTCATACCAAATTGCAGTTTACTTTCCTTTTTATACTGGCTGTGTTCACTCTATCCTGCCCTGTCTTTCCTTTGTACAGTTATCTATTCACATTCTGTTACAGCGATACAAGCTTAATAAATAAAGAGGCAAAAGTCACACTCAGAAAAGGAGTGTTACTCCTAAAGCCACCGAGTGCTCTACTGGTCATGTTTGCAACTTCTAGAAGTATACTGCTGCACAAACTACAGATTGTTTGAAATAAAATGGCTTGTGACTACTGCACATGTGAAACAACATTACTCCCTATATCCTTATGAGCCAGACTTCTCCCTGGGCATTGATTTATAAATTGATCAGCCTGGATGACCGCAGGTCACTTCAAAGAAGTCTGATCTTTAGACCATCAGAGCTCCACTTCATTCAGAAGTAGGATGCATATGTTAACAGAGCCATTACCTGAAAACACAGGTATAGCACATATATTCAAATACCAGATAAATCTAGAGTTAGGATGGAGGATATTAACAATTTGAAGTCTGGTGAATCTGTTCAGATTTTTAGTGGTATAACTGACAGGATTAGTGAGCTAGAATTTCAGGTTTTGGGCAACCATACCTGTAGTCATAAACACTATATTCGGACTGTGATATAGTTCACCCAAAAAGTCTTCTGATTTGTCAAAATCACAAATGCATTTATTTCAGGTCTTATGAAAAATTTTAATAGCACATTTATAACATGTTATTTGGGCACTTGCTGCTCCATATGTAATGAACCATGCTGTGAGATGTACAGCCGTGATTTCCTTATTTGTCTTTAGGGAGGGTTTTGTAAAGAAAACTGCTTTATTGTTTCACTGTAAAGAAATTTGCAAGAATTATATAGAGAAATGCCACACAACTGATGAGTCAGCTAAGCATAACATTTGATTACTTAGAAGTACAGTAAGAATTACCTACATATATTAATGCATTGCTACAGAAAGTTTGCTGTATTTCAAATTTTGCCACCCACCCCCCCTTCCCCAATCCACCATCTTGGGACATCACTTCCTTTGTCTCAAAGGTCTGCATGTTTTAACTTCACTTCCTTAGATTGTGTTGGCTGTTTAAAACTAAACCATGACAATCTTCTTCTTTCAGTGTGCCTCTCTAAACCAGAGCAATTGTTACAAAAGCAACAAAAGCCACATTCTGTGGAAAGCAAAAGTTTTTCTCCTCATGTGGCACACATGGGATCACATAATCATGTGTGACTCTATACAGTGGCCCACCTGTTGTAGAAGAAAGTTTTGTCTACAAAATCACAAAAACTGACAGGGAAAAAAGAGCCATAAAGATGATAGAGTGGACTACTGAGGATAAGGAAGAAATAATGTGTTGTTACTATTATTTATGAAGGCCAGAATCTCCGGACAGAAGATATACAAAAAGATTACGAGAGAAATTAGAAGAAAGAAAAATACTTGCACAAGAAAAACTGTCAAAGGCTTCAAATGCAAATTTGTGTTCATTAACACAACAGATTCATGAAAAACATATATACACCTAAACACCTTGGTCCATTTGGAAAAAGAAACAACCAAAGAAGTGCAAAAATATAAAGAATAAAATCTATAGCTTTTCAAAAGATATAAAAAATATGAACATGGGAAAGAAAGAAAGAAAGAACGAACGAGAGATCTGATATGGTGCAATATTAATGCAAAGGAGAAAAACAAATTAATTAATACAAAAAAAAAAAGCAACTCCAAAGATATTTAAAGAAAAAACACAGGCAAAGGCACACAGATATGGAAAATTTCACAGTGCAAAAATAAGGTCACAAAGGGGGAGCATAGAACAGAAGATTAGTAAAGTAGAACTTGAAAAAATAGAAGCTGACGTGATGCAATGCCTGCAAAGTGAAGGATTTAGTATAGAAAGTCTAACACAGGTTATGTAATAGCATAATGGAACAATGAGTCCCCCAAGTAAGGAGAAACATGAGGAGCTGGAGACATCTGAAGAAGAAATATGGACATGGGAAAGAAAAAGTGATTTAATGTGG
This sequence comes from Protopterus annectens, assembly GCF_019279795.1. NCBI lineage: Eukaryota > Metazoa > Chordata > Ceratodontiformes > Protopteridae > Protopterus > Protopterus annectens. The sequence goes on from NC_056734.1 coordinate 362,952,338, forward strand.
TGCATTATTTATGCAAAGGAAAAAGTAAAATTAATCAATACAAAAAAGCACCAAAGATATTTGAAGAGAAATACAGGTAAAGGCATCCAGATATGGGACATTTTACAATATAAAAAAATAAGAAAACAAAGGGGGAAGCAGAAAAGAGGATTAGTAATGGAGAAGTTAAAGAAATAGAAACTGAAGTTATGGATTACCTGTAAAGTGAAGGATTTAGTGTAGAAATCTAACTCTGATAACATCACAACATGACAGAACAATGAATCCCCAAATTAAGGAGAAACCAGTGGAGAGGAAGCATATGCTTAGTTGCCATATGAAGACACTTTGGATCATTCAGTAGGACACCAGTACAAAAGTTCAGTTGGAGCTGCACAGCTAGGGAGGGAACAGGAAACTGGCAACTTTGATACAGTCAATGTTGTTAAGTGATAGGCCAGTGAGTTCCCATATGAAAGAGCAATGGATGATACAGGGTGAAGTTGAAAAGAATATGGTACGGGAAGATTTTCTGGAACCTTCTGTAGAATGTCCTCAGGAAACAGAGAACACAGAATCTGCCCTTCATTTAGAAGAAATGATCTAAGGGGAAGAATTACTTGATTGGATAGCGATGGATAGACATATTAAGGTCAATGAAAGAAATAGAATACAGAAAGTCAATAAGATCCAAAATGTTAGAAGTTTGATAAAACAATGAACACTGTAATCAATACTGTTCATAGAAATTCATGTGATATAACAGAAGTAAATATGATATATTACCATGCAGCTAAATTAATAAAAGTTAAAGTTTTACCACAAAAACATAGGGCAGTAAGGGAAAGGAAGCGGAAAAATCAAATGTCATCATGAAAGCATTGAATAGAAAAAACTATAAAGCAGTTAAGACAAGAAGTGTCACTGTTAGAAGAGTACAGAAGAGGGAACACATCAACAAAAATATTCAGAAAGCTAGACGTGATAAAAGCAATATGCAGTATCAGAACACTAATGCAAATAATAAATTAAAGATATTAGTACAGGCAGAAAAACTTGAAAGATGCCCAGATAAATGTAAAGGAAAAGTACAAAATAAGCAATTTATTGATGACCCAAAACATTTTATAGAGAGTTAGGAAACAAGGCAAGAATAGAAACACCACCAAAAAAAGAAAAAATAGACACATTTTGGAGAAATATCTCTGAAGATCCTGTGGAACATAACAAAGATAATGGATAGAAAAAGTAAAAGAAAGAATAAGAAGTTCAAATATACAGGATATGAAATGGAATGAAGTAATAGCCAGAGAAATTGAAACAAAATTGAGAAAAGCTCCTAACTGGAAAATCCCAGGCCCAGATGCAATACCTAACTTCTTGCTTAAAGTATTAACATTTTTATATGAAGATTTAGCCATGAGTAAGAACTATTTATGTATGTGCACCCCAAACAGATGCCAACCAATTTAGCAACATGAAAAACAATACTCCTTCTTAAGAGTGAACCTGCAAGATAACTTAAAAACTGTAGACGAATAACTTACCTTTCAACTATGTATAAACTATACACTGGAATTGATGTCAGCAGAGCTTGTAGTCATTTAGATGAAAATTCAATTATGACAATAGAAGAAAAGGGTAACAAAAGAAAGTCATATGGAGCAAAATATCTTTTGTTGTTAAATAAAGTCATAATGGAGAATTGTAAAAAGGGGAGGAATCTAAGTATGGCATGGATAGACTACAAAAAAACATATGACAGCATCCCACATTCATAGATAAAAGAGTGCTTATGGATGTATAAGATACACCCTACATTGATTGATTATGATACAGTGACCATGAAACAGTGGCAAACAACCTTGCAGCTAAGCTATGATAAATGACAAATTATCCCAGGGATAAAAATTCAAAGGGGGGTATTTCAGGGTGACTGTTTGTCACTGTTGCTCTTTTGTCTTGCCCTTAACCTATTAAGATGTCTACTGAACAGATTAGATCAGGGCTACAATTTGGCTACTAGAAAACAACAAAGTGTAAAGACTTCTATTCTTCTTTTTGTGGATGATTTAAAACTATATAGTTCATCAGATGAGAAACTGAAAGCACAACTGCAAGTGGTCAAAACTTTCTCAGATGATATAAGAATGTCACTTGGTCTTGATAAATGTGCAAAAGCAACCTTTAAAGCAGGAAAGCTGCAGGACCAAGAAAATATCAGTCTGGGACAGGAATGGGATATAAAAGAACTTGAGCAAGAGGAGTGCATAAATATTTGGGAATTGATGAAGGATCAACAATAAAACATGAACAAATGTGAATAAAACTTAGTAAGGACTAATTTAGAAGACTAAAATTAATACCAAAAACAGTTCTGACATCTAGGAACAAAGTCCAAGCTATAAACCAATGTACTCTTCCTGTTCTAACTTATTGTTGTGGGGTGATTGACTGACCTCAAAAGGAATGATTGTATGTATAGATCTGCAGTCATAGGATTGCATACATATCTGCTGACCTCATAAGATCCAAACATAGAAAAAGTTTTAAAACATGAGGAGAACAAGTCTAAGATGACTTCCCTGCTTAGTTTAGCAGGAGCATATTGGTGTCAAGCAGGAATAGAAATCAAACCAGAAGTAGATAAAAATCAGGCAACAACTGAATGTGCCGAAAAACAAAATAAGAATGTAAGGTGAAGGATCAGATGAGAAGGCAATAAATGTGGAAAAAGCATAAATATAGCTGCAAGTACAAAAAACTCCTGGAATAACTTCATGTCAGTCAGGATCCAATGCAGGAATGGTTAAGGAGAGGTGAATTTAAACAAAAGATGAAAGGTGAATATTGGCAGCCCAGGATAGTGGACTATGTACACATTGGTTTACAAAGACCACTGAACATGTTGAAGAAACAGACAAATGTAGTTTTTGTAAAACAGAATTGGAAACAGTCACACATCTTGTTGCTGGGTGTGATAAACTAATGGCAGAAAATCTGTATACTGAAAGGCATAATAATGTTGCATTGGGGATTGTGCAAACTTGATAAATAAGCACCAGAGGAGAAAGGCTACACCAACCTTGTTGAATAAAATGTAGAATTCTATTACCACAGTTCCGGCTGGCACAGAAAAAAATCCAGAAGCTATTCAGCACACAAAGTCCAAACTGTTGAAAGCACAAACACAAAGAATAGATACAGAAGCTGTTCAGCACACAAAATCCAAGACTGTTGAAAGCACAAACGCTATGTCTCCACACCTGCGTTTTCGTTTAGGACACTTCTTCAGATGCAAACTTTATGATATTGAAATAGCTGAGAACTATTGTAAACATGAGCCACAAAGGATTATAACAAATGATGAAGTTTATATCACTTGGGATCACCCATTACCAAAACTGAAAAATAGATGTGAAAAAACTAGCTATAGTAGTCCAGGAAAAGAAGACAAAAGGAAGACATAAAAGATCATTGAAAGTGCTACACTCAGTGATTACAGCATCTTACATACAGAGAGAGACACAAAGTCATACAATACCAGGATTTGCAGCCAGAAATGAGGGCAATGTGGAAGAAGGATACCCAGACAGTTCCAGTAGTATTAGGAGCAAAGGGGCTCATAAAAAAATTACAGTCTTATTTAGATCTGTTACCGATGCATGTAACTCCTTATGAAGTACAGAAGGAGTCATTTCTGAGCACATTGTGGGTGCTGTGAAGAGCACTTTTGGCTAACATCAAAAATTGAAACAATACTAATTAAAAAAAAAAAAAAAAAAAAAAAAATTGAAACAATACTAATTGCATGCACTTTAATCATACTTTGACTTAGCAATGGGATCTGTTACCGTAATGGTATGAGAAACCCAGAAGTCTTGGAGAAATTGAAAATGGACTTGAGGGGGTTTGATGGGGATGGCAGGATGGTGCTAACATGTTTTGGGCAGGCTTGGAATTGCTATAGGGTTTGCAAATCACAGGGAAGGAGTCTGTCACAGGAGCTGTAAAACTTATATTCAGTATAAAAAAATCTGAGACACAGGTGTACACATTCTTTCAAAGTATAGTTATAATATTGCTCATATCTTAAGGACTTTGACAGTGGTGGGGTAAATCAGTAACAGGTAGAGACAGATTGTTGCTATAATACTGCTGTGAAGAATTAAGTAATAAGATAAGGGTAATAACTAAATCATTGATAGGGATGGGATGTGGATAAGTAACATACATGGGGGAAGAGAATAGTTAAGATTGTGGGCTCTGGAGCTGCAGTATGACTAAGAGAATTATATGGAGTAGTAGGCTATGGGGTTTGGAATAGGTTGAGATTGTCTCATGATGAAATGAATTGACTAAGAGAATACTTTAGCTGGACATTAGTAAAAGAAAATCGTGGGATTTTGGAACAGAATAGAATAGATACAGTTAAGACACCAAAGCTACTTCTGGTTCACACTAGAAACAGAGGTGATAATAATACACAGTTGTTACCCAGGCAGACCAACAATCCCTTTCCAGGAGTGACCTGGGTGCAGTGTCTGATAACGTGACTCGCTCAAGGTCACACCACAGGCAAGGGAAGATTGAAGGAATCAAACCCTATACCACAGAAAATACAGTTCACAAACTTAACCATCTACAAGAATTGCCAGAGAGATGATTCAGAGGAACATGGAGGAAGTGGGGTCAGTGAGGACAGGATCCAGTGGCTTAGCAGGCAAAAGCAATAAAAGAAGGCTTTAGAAGTAAAGTGGAGATATAAGCAAATCTAGAGTAAGATGCAAGAACAAAGAGGGAATCAAAATTAGGACAGGGAGAAGAAGTATTTAAAAGAAAAGAAAAAAATATGCATGTATTGTTAAAGGGATAGTGACACTTGTTGCAATAGCAATGTGGGGAAAGAAATTTCTAAATACTGGGAATGGAAGAATCTAGGCTATTTAATGGCATAAAGAAGAAATCCAGAAATAGCATAGATATTGGCCAATAAAGAAATGCAAATATGAAAGATAAAATAGGAAGGAAAATGGTGTTGATAAAGCAGCTGGTGCACTTATATTGTAAGATTTCCATTTCACGTGCGTGTGGGGGGAACTTCAGTTTCGTTTGGGGTTGAGCCAAGTTTGGTTGTGGCAGGTGTCACTCTGGGCAGACCAAATGTCGACCTGTTAAAAGCAATTTGAAAATGTTGGGATGAAGTTGTCAGAAAAACTGATCTTGGTGTTGATACAATCATGTTGTCCAGGGGTACAGCAATGAATATAGGGGTCTCTGCAGACACAGAACATTAGTAAAAAGGACGTTGTAGGTACAGTACATAGTGTATGTAGCATATGGCCATCTTTATGTACAATAATTAGTACAATACAAGGCTCTGATCAGTTTACACAGCTTTCAAAATAAAGTGTGATTGTATCAGCAGTGTACAGGGAACTGACACTGTTATTAAAAGTTCTTCACAGAATATTCAATGAATGTGTGGAGGACGCTAAAATCTTATATTATTTTTCTCTAAACATAAACAGGTACCCTCAATAAGATTGTAAGTAATTTGCTTATGGGTTTCTCAAAAGACTGTTTTAGGAAAATGTTCCCTCAGCTACATGCCATAGGAATGTTGGCATATTTAGTTTGCAGCAAAGTTTTGCATTAAGTATAAAATCACTTAAAGTTCCACTCTGTGGTGTCAGTCTCTCAGAGTCTTGGATGAGCTTGAGTCATCAAAGGGAGACCCACCTTTCCTTTCCTTTCATGCTTTCATGGTGGGAGGGATATAGTGCTAGAAACAATGTAGTATCTGACCGATTGCCAGAAGATAATGGGACATATTATGAAACTGATATCCATGTGACAGACTGAATAACAGCAGATGACCTACTACTAGCAGTGGAAGAGAACAAGGGCGGCACTAGCCACAGTGCATAGCAACTGTCCCCAGAACATAGATCAGTGCACCTGTCTGGTAAGTCAGATGTTCACAACTGCCTCAGAGTCTGTCTGATATGATATCTACGCTGCTCTCCCCAGATAAACCAGTCAACAAATGGATTGCTCCACTTAAGACTGGAGGACTCCTCTCACCACTTAAGACTGGAGGACTCCTCTCAATGCATTACTATTTAGGAAGGGTAGCAAGGGCAAATGTGGGGCAAACTAGCAGTGGTAGCTGCTCAAAATAAATTCAGGAAATTTCAGTGGATTAACAACTGTCCTTTTCCTGTGGGCATTTAGATCTGGTTAAATTGAAGAAATTTCAGTGGATTAACAACTGTCCCTTTTCTGTGGGCATTTTGTGATGGTTAAACTTATCTGTGTATGCAGTGTAATGCAGAAAAAATAACACAGTTCAGTCTGAAGTTATATACTGCTTTTTCTTTGCTTTGAAGACTAGGTCTTCAGCTTTTTAAATAATTTTCTAAGGGCTCTTGACAGCATTTTAATTCTTGCTCACATTTTTGCCTAGTACTTAAAAAGGACATGTTATTCATGCGTCTCCTTTAATGCAGTGTTATTCTGCACATGCTCATTATTATAGAAATATAAGTACAGAGATAACACTGTATTTTTTGTTTGTGTTTTACATTTAGTCTTGCATCTTACATTTTCACATGCTTTCCTGTTTTGTAAAATTTATATTATACTTCCTGTCCCAGAAACTTTCCTCCCTGAGTGAAGTTCTAGTATTCAGTGCAGAAGACTAAGGGTTTAAGTCATTAACAAATTGTCCCTTGAAGTCAAGGGTTTTAGTCCCATAGTCTTCTTCTGCCTGATGTGTGACCGATCAAGTCAAATAATCATACAGAGATCTAGGAAATTGTGCTTGGATCCTCCACAGTGTCCTGGACTGCATGGTTGGCAACCTGTTTTGTTTACTGAAAACATAAATTAAATAAATAATTTCAAACCTGTCATTGTCAGAGTGGCACATAAATCTTAAAGTGGTTGACCACAGGTATTATGCAATTTTCAATATTCCAACTCACTTAAATCAATAAAAAGATGCATATCTTTATGTGAATTTGCCACTTACAATGTGCATGACAAGCCTGATCTGCCTACTGCCCTTCTTGCAGTGACCTTGGAGATTACTCCTTGTGGTAGCAGATCAGGTGTGTTTCTGGCCTCACCTTAAGGTAGTCATAACAATCATTAGTGCCTTTACTATGCAGAACCCATCGTGCTGTAGGTATGTCAGTATGAAACATTTTAATAGTGGCACATACATCATGACTTGCTTGCTTTAATTTACACAGCACATATTCTTGTAAATCATGGTACACTTTGCATGATTCCCTCCAAAGCTACTTTTAAAACCATCATTTGGTGGTATAATAACATTGTTAGTTCTCTGTACATGTAAGATACTGCAGAATTACAGTTAGTTGAGCCTAACCTTATTCTGGGGTAAACAAAATCTCTGATTACATTTAGGTATAACAAACCTCAGTGGTGGCAGCAAAGAAGAACAGAGCAAACAATGGATCTTAAAATGGATAGAGACGGCAGAAGAAAAATGAAGGCGGTGGTATTTAGCACTGAGTACAGAGTACCTTCCTGCTTCTATCTTTTTCTTGAAGGGACTAATATACATATATTACAGCAGCATGTCACTGTCTCCAGTCACTGCCTTTATGAAGTTTGTACATTCTGTGTTTGTTTTGGTTTTCTTTTGGTACTGTACTTTCCACTCATTTTTGAAATATATGCTGCTTAACTGACTATAGTGCCCATGCGTATTGCATAGGTTCATAGGTAGGTACTAGGCTATTGGCCCTAGGGCCTATATAAGCCTAGCTAAATGCTACCCTGGCTTTTGCCACCCAAGAAAATTATTTTCCTGTGCCCCTGTCAAGCAGAGCCACAGAAGTGATCCCCGGTGTGAATTTCCTATTTCCCATCCGATTATCAAGATTTTCCTTGAAGAGTGCTAATGAGGAGCTCTGTTTGATATAGACAGGTAGTTTGTTTCAGAGTATGGGAAGTCTCTGGGACAGGAATCTATCCTTCCAGCATGTTCTGTTAATTGTGGTGACAAGGTTTGGGTCCCTAGAGCATGTAGCTCAGAGGGTTTGGGATTTCTTTAAGTGGAGCATGTCCAACAGCTCTGGATTTGACATAGCTTTGTATGTTAGGCAAATATTGCCTCTGAGTAGGCGATATGCGACTGAGTAAAGCTGGAGGTTTTTGAGATGGTCTGCGTAGGGCATCTGTGTGAGGCCAGTAATCCTCTTTGTGAGGTATTTCTGCGGCTTTTCCAGTTGTTGTAGCTGGCTTGTGAGGTACACACCAAAAGGGGCATTGTAATCTATAATGGGCCTAATGAGTGATGAGTAGAGGGGAACAATGACCTCTTTTTTCCTGGATGAGAAACCTTTTGTGATGAGGTGTGCCACATAGAAGGATTTCCTGACTACTGTGGCGATATGATTATCAAAGGAGAGACTACTGTCCACCTGTGTCCCAAGGTCTCTTATCACACTTTTGGTGTTAAGTAGACTACCACCTATGTGGCAGTTCATGGGTACAGAGTTTTTACCAAAAGGGATGACAATGCACTTTTTGGCATTGAGCTTGATTCCATGGCTTTGACACCAGGCATCTGTCTCTTTTGTAGGATGTCCACATCATTAGGAGTTTTGATTATGGCTCTTAGTTTGCAGTCATCTGTAAACTTTGTTAGCCAAAGACCTTCTGTGTTAGCCTGTACTTCAGAGAAGTAGATACCAAACAGGAGAGGATCTAGGACTGAACCTTGTGGTACTCCACTTGTCACTGGTCTGAAGATGGATTTAAAGTCTGCTACTTTCACAGTGTAGGTTCTGTCAGTGAGCCAGTTGGCAACCCATCTTGTGATATAGGGATTTATACCTAGTTTAGTGAGTTTATCTATAATTCCAGAGTGGGGGATGGTGTCAAAAGCCTTGGCGAGATCTAGATAGGCTGTGTGAACTACTTTACCCTCATCTATGGCTTTAGTGACAACTTCAAAGAAGTCTATCAGGTTTAGCAGACATGATCTGCATTTTTACAAACCCAAACTGTGTAGAGTCCAGAGTTTGGAGATTACCAGTGTCATTGTTTATAAATTCCATGACACTATGCAGAACAGGCTCTTCAGGCTAATGGGGTGGTAGTTCCCGGGGTCCATGGTGGCTCCCCCTTTGTGGAGTGGAATAACCATTGCTGTGTGCCATTCAGAGGGTACAAAGCCTGAGGTGAGGCTATGATTGAACATGGTACTTAGGTGGGGTGCCAGTTCATTCTGTAGTTCATGTAGAACACAGCCAGGGATGTTGTCAGGTCCCATGGATGCTGTGTTCTTGGCTTTGCCTGTGCAGTCATGATTACAGGAACATTGCATTCTCCCAGTATAGAGATGGGCCCTTTAGGGGATGAGAGAGGGCTAAAGTTAGCACTGAACCTATCTGCCAGGATGTTGGCAATATCAGTTGGTTCTGTATATTTAGTGCAATTGCACTGTAACTCAGAGCAGATCTGAGTGTTGCCATTGAGATTCTTGACATAGCTATAGAATGCTTTGTGGTTGTCTTTAGAATCAGTGGTGATTTTGTTTTTGTAACTAGCTTTGGGGGATTTTATGAGGGATCTCAGCTTCTTACTGAGGCTGACTACAGAGTTCCTCCAGTCATGAGATTTTACTTTTTTTTGCAACAGTTTCTTTCTTCTGTTGTAGAGATTGTTTATGGCAGGGGACCACCAGATTAGCTTCCTTTTTTTGGAGGATAGCATCTTGGTTCTGTTAGGGACTGCATGATCCATGCACTCATGTAAGTGCTTATAAAGTACGTTTGTAAAGGATTCAGCAGTCGTACCTCTATTGTCTGTCAGCATGGGTGTCGTGAAGTTTGCCACTTCTGTCTTAAGAAGCGTGAAGTTGGCGTTGGAGGAAATGTTTATGGTGGTTTCCCTAATGGGGGGGTGGGGATTGGATGTGGATGTCTAGGGTGATTAGCTTGTGGTCGGATCTGACCAATGAGGAATTGACCTCCGGTGTGGAACACTGGTTGCCCATGTTGGTAATGACCAGGTCTAGGATATTGCTGCCCCTGGTGGGGGTGTGGATAAGTTAATCCAAGGCGTTGGAATTTATGAATTCCAGAAAGCATTGAGCACAACAGTTGGTACATGAGTAGTTTTCCCAGTTAATGGTGGGGTAGTTGAAATCACCCATTATTAGGGTGTTAGGTTGTACCCTAATATTTTCCAGTGTATCAAGAAATGAGGAGTGGGAATCCTGGGGCATGGTGGGGGATCTGTAGCAAGCTACAATTTGGACTGTGGTCTTGCCCAGAGTTAGTTGCACTTGGATAATCTCAGATGCATTATGCTGAGCAACTAGCCTGGAGGTGTGGATATCCTTAATGAAAATGGACACTCCTCCACCTTTAGTGTTTTGGCCCAGGTTAAGTGGCCGGAAGGTGTGGTATGAATTATAGCCTGGTAATGGAGGGGTGCTCTTTGGAGCCTTGAACCAGGCCTCTGTCACTGCACAGATGTCGATGTTCTCCATTTTAAGGAGTACCTCAAGTGAGTGCATTTTGAGGTTTAGACTTCTAGCATTAAGTAGCATTACCCTCAGATTTTGCTTGCTTGTACCTGTTACAGTGGTGAATTTGTCATTTGAACCTTGCCTAAAAAAGGCATTATAGGGGTGGCAAGAGCCTTAGCCAGTATCCAGAATCCCAAGGGCGACAGGTGCAGGCCATCTCTGGCAAAGCATCGTGGTTTGTCAATCATGTCATCCCAGGCAGACAGATACTGGATCCCCTTAGAATGACACCAGAAGCTTAGCCAATTGTTGAAGTCAATCATTTTGTCCTTGTACTGTGGTATCATTCTGGTGATGGCAGGATGCTACTCAGGGCTAGGGTCATACCTGCCTGGGCTACAAGATCGGACAGCTCCTCCATGTCTCTTTTCATGTAGTCTAGGGAGGTACATCTCAGGTCATCTACACCAACAATGGACAATGACAGAGTCATATTTGTACTTGTTGTGGAGTGACCTGAGTGCGTGATTTATGTGGTGGATCCTGGCACCTGACAGGCAGCTGACAGTAACTTTCTCCTTGTTTAGCCTGGTGAGTGGAACATCAGTGTGCCTGACTATAGAGTCACCTATGACTAGAGTGTTGGGTACATTGTTATGCCTTATGGGCTGTGGTTGAGTGGCACACTGAGTTTGTGGGCTATGTGTCATTTGGGTTGTGTTTGGAGGTGGAGGTTGCTTACGTTTCTGCTTTGGAGGTCCCTGTTGCTCGGGTAGATTTTTATTGAGAGCCTCCACGAATGTAGGTGTGTGTTTTGTGTTTCTATGTGTGTGTTTTGGTGGTGTAGGTTTTGTGATGAGTGTGGTGTGGTGCAAGTGTTTGCCTTCTCCTCTTGACTGTCTAGTCCAGTCTTGGGTGAACAGAGCTTTGCTTCCAGTTTGGCTATATAAGTACATCTCTCGCAGGTTGTAGTATTGAGTGGTAGGAGGAGAGGGTTGTCTGTGTACATGAGGCAATTGCTGCATTGCCCCAAGATGCACAGATTCATCAGGTAGACAGGTGAAAATACCGGGAGCTGACCCTTAGACATGCCTGGATAGGTGCTTATTTATTAAGTACTAAAAACTGTTTTCCTCTAGACAAGTGAGGAAAGTTGAGTGCTTTAGTAATTTGTAACTTATTTAGTGCTTACAATGAATTCTGAACAATTGCTGAGCTCAAAGAAACAGATTTGAGTGCTGAAACTAGAAAACTGGCTAGTTCAAAGAAACAAAATTAAGCTAGAAGGCTTCCCTCCAACACAGAAAGGCTTGGGGGCTCAGAAGCTTACATACAGTCCTGGATACAGCAAATCAGTATCTGGACTAGACGACTTACAGGAAAGCCAGGAAAGAAGCTTAGAAATTTTTTTTTTTTGCATTTACCCTTACCCATGTGGTCCACATTGTCACTGAAAAGAGGGTCCATGATGATTAGTTCAATAACCTGGTTAAAAAATAAATAAATAAAAGAAACAAAATTAAGCTGGAAGGCTTCCCTCCAACACAGAAAGGCTCGGGGGCTCAGAAGCTTACAACAGTCCTGGATACAGCAAATTTGTATCTGGACTAGACGACTTACAGGAAAGGCAAGAAACAAGCTTAGAAATGTTTTATTTTTTTTGCATTTACCCTTACCCATGTGGTCCACATTGTCACTGAAAAGAGGGTCCATGATGATTAGTTCAATAACCTGGTTAACAAATAAATAAATAAAAGAAACAAACTCACATACATATATAGTATGATGCTAGAAGCAGACAGTATATAGAAAAATTAACTGGAAAAAAAAAGACACTTGGGCCCTGTAATATGTTTTCCCAAGAAGCCCTTTGTTCAGTTATCTAGGCTGTTACTCTAACCCTTGCCTTTTCTCTAATGTAGAGAGGAGCACTTAATGTCATCACAAGGAGACAGAACTACACACAGATCATCCAGTGAAGAGGCAGGAGACACTATGCAAGCAGTAACTGCTTTACATGAAAAATATATAAAAATTAATGTAGTAATAAAAATACTTATAAATAAGTAAGTAAAGCACAACAATTTTACAGACAGCCCATTCTCTAAGTACAATAATGCTCAAAAGCGTATGTGTTATTGTTGAAATAATGCCCACCCAGGGGTGTTCTGAGGCCCAAAACTGCAGGTGAAGGGCCTCTATATCCCTGGGAGGGTGTTATTTTCACAATAACACACACCCTGTAGGGTATTATTGTGCTTAGAGAATGGGCAGTCTGTAAAATTATTGTGCTTTACTTACTTATTTCTATTTTTATTACTGTGTTATATTTTATACATTTTTGATGTAAAGTAGTTCCTCCGCCTAATATTTTAAAGTTGCTATAATATGTAAATAGTGCTGGAGAAAGCATTTTACAGCCAAAATATATAATTTAAAAAAAAATCTAGATATTTACTTTCTTTTCTGGTCCCTTATTCCTAAATGTGTGGTTTGTTGCCCATCATTGGGGACTGAGGTCACTAAATAATGACATATATTTGACTTTCAGACTTTATTTCCATTAGAAAATTCATATTAACACAAGTCCTGTTATTTAAACTACTTTATAATTTTATAAGAACAACATTTAAAATCTGTTCCTATTTTTTTAGCCTTTGTTCCACCTTTAGTTTAAGTTTTATCCAGATATCTTCAGCTAAAAGGTCGAGAGGTATGCAAACCTCTTTAATGCTGCTGCCACTGCTCGATCGATTTCACTCTCTCTGTCTCATACACACACACACACACACACACACACACACACACACACACACACACACACACACACACACACACACACACGCACACACACTCTCTTCAGAAATGCATGCTAACACAAGTCCTATTTATAACATTAATATTTAAAATATGTTCCTATTTTTTGAGCCTTTGTTCCACCTTTATTTTAGGCTTTATTCAGATATCTTCAGCTAAAAGATCGAGAGGTACTTAACCTCTTTACTGTTGTTGCTGCCAGTACTCGATCACTTGCAGTCTTCATTCTTGCTTTCTCACTCACACACACGCAAACACTCATACACGCACACAAAGACAGACACACACACACACACACACACACACACACACACACACACACACACACAAGACACACACAGACACACACACACACACACACACACACACACACACACACACACACACACACACACACACACACACACACACACACCTTTTTTCTATTTTATTTAGTTATGCACTTGCTAAACAGCACAAGTGCTGCTTAGTTAGTGTAAAATAACGTTTTGATCACTCTCGCTGTCACTCACATCCACGCATATACTCACACACAGCCATAAACACACACACACACACACACACACACTTTTAAAAAAATGTTCTTCTTTTTTATATTTTACACTCCCTAAACAGCAAAAGCTTAGTCAGCGTAAAATAATGGTGACTGTTATTTTTTTTTTTTCAGTCTCAACTCCACAGCAGCTTGATATGCTGCTGTGAAGTGGTGGACTTGTTTTTCAATGGGCATTACCTGTAGATTAACACTCTGCTAGAGATCATTCGTTCTACAATCAGGGTGCGATCTACAGGTCACCCATTCACTTAAAACGGTTACATTTGTGAAATAAAGCTAAGCAGTCAAATTCAGATGCAATAGCAGATACACAAATGCAAATTATTGCCTAAAACTAAATCTGTCATTAAAGGTGCAAAGAATTATTACCCCTACTATTATATTGTTTGCAGAAGAGAAATATTCTTTCTACTAGTGCACCTCCATAGGCTTAATGAGAATTATCAGTTATTATTTCTGCTTCATGAAGTTTACTAGTTATTAGTTTCCTTTCTTTCTTTCTTTTTTTTCTCCCCTCCATGGCTTCCACACCCACCCAACCTCCAAATGCCCAGTTATTCCTTTTTCACTGCTGCTGGGCAGAGTATCTAACTGGTGGAGTGTATAGTGCAGTGATATTAGGCATGTCATCACCACCTCCTGCAATCTAAATGAATGACCTGTGAAGCTGCTGATCTCCACCAGAGGTCACATAGATACTGAGCTTTCCCTCAGGATAGGACAGCTGGCCATCATCTGTTTCATACTATTCCTGCTGTCACTCTACCAGTATCTTGAGTCTGATTCTGAACTCAGGTCACTAGTGGTGCAAACAGGTGCCTTATCTCTGTGCGATCATGCTGACCCCAATTAATTCTACTATTTTTTGCTTAAATGGTGTGCTGCCTTTTTCATTTCTTGTGTTATCTTGGGATCAACAGGCAGGGGACAAATGGATTCTCCATGCACACAGTAAACACAAGCCAGCACTGAAAGTCAGTGGATCTGTTATATCAAAACAATTTACATGTTCTGCTGGTATTACAAAACTTAATTATTTAGTCATACAATGGGATGCAATATCAACTAGATCAAGCACTAGGCAAGGAAACTGAAAACTAACAGTAGTATCCAGCCCCGAGCATGCTTGTGTGCACTCACAAGCACACGCATGCACACTCATTCACAAACATGGTCTGCCATGATTTTTCAAGTCATAGAGATAATTCTTGAAGGCATGATCAAGAGTAACATGACTGACAAAGAGAATCCTGTTAGTGACATTCCACAAACTGTGGACCCTGTTAGTGATACTCCACAAACTGTGGACCCTGTTAGTGACATTCCACAAACTGTGGACCCTGTTAGTGATACTCCACAAACTGTGGACCCTATTAGTTATATTCCACAAACTACTGACCCTGTTAGTGATATTCCACAAACTGTGGGAGTGGAGTTGCTTGGATGGTGTGCTGAGCATACTGAGTATATCATACAGTCCAGCTATGCACAAAGCACTTGTACCTATGTAGGCCACCAACCCAAATCCAATAGGGAACACCACACTAAACTATAAACTGTGCACTTTACAGGAACATCATAGGCATAATTCCATCATTCAGTTAGGGGACACTATTTTTGTATGTGTGAAGCTATTATGGAGGTGTTGGAACAGTTGATTTGATAATAAAAAGGCAGTGTTTTGTATTCTTCCTTAATTGGGAGGTCATACCCTACACAGCACATATCTGTCAGATCACTGGTCTTATCTTGAGCTTCTAGATTATATGTTCGAAGTTTGAAAACTTAGAACATTAAATAATCGAATTTAACTGTTCAAAGTTCCAAACATTGAACATATAATAAAAAACAAACAAACCCAGAACTAATGGCTGTAGGCAGGGGGGCAAGCCCCCCTGCACCCCCACATGGGGAGCTGTGCCCCAACAGCCCCACTCTTTAAATATACCAACTCTGAGACCGCGCTATAGTGCAGTAAGGGAAATCTTCCCTTTACTGCACTATACTGCGGTCTCGGAGTTGGCATATTTAAAGAGTGGGGAGTGTGGAGGGTGCAGGGGTGCTTGCATGTTTGAAACTTCAAACATTTAAATTCGATTATTTAACATTCGAAGTTTTCATAGAACATATAATATAGAGCCGAAAATGCATGCTAACACAAAGACTTCTATTCTAGCAACTTTCTAAGTTTATACAGGCAATATTTAAAACATTTCCCTATTTTTGAGGTATGGACTGTACAATATGTCAGTGTGCTTTGCCATCTCCTGCTACACTAATATCTACAGATCTTGATAGGGAAAATTGCATGTGGGTGGAAAAAGGAACTATAACAATAGTCATGTTAAGGCCTCGTCTTCAAAAGGCTTGAGGCATTAATCTAAACTGCAAGCTTGTGTAAAAGGGTGCATAGTATTACAGGCTGCACAGCCTGCTATCTGTACAGATTTGTATGTTTATGTAGGTGAAGGTGACCGACCCTTTTCTAAGTCCTGGAGAGAAACTGCTGAGTAACTACATTATACATAGGATACCACTCTGTGCATAACATTATAGTATATATTATTCATATTATTCTGTATATAGATAGTTACATCTGCTGTACAATATAGTGATTTTACAAGGAAGCATGGTGATAGACAGGCCACAGTGCTCACCTGCACTGCTGGTCTGCAGCCATGACTTAGGACAATTCATAAAACCTTTTGGCTCAATACCCATGCTTGACAATCACCCATCATTCGCATCTCTTTAGGAAAGAGGCATGTGTAGCAAGGTCCTTGTCTTTTATATAGTGTGATATATGCAAGTCAACAAGTTCTTCTGTGGCTTAGTGCTTGTGTGCATCATAGTGTTGCCATGTCTTGGATGATATTTGGGATAATTTTTCAGGGCCCTTTGGACATTCACCACACTACTAGGCTGATGCTGTTGGTCATTCATGTTCTGCTAGACAAAACATCGGTTTGAGGACCTACTTAGACTGTAGCGGTTTACTATGGTAAGGTTGAACCGGACCCCATTGAATGATGGGATCATCAACCGATGTCCGCGAAAGCAACAATGCCGAATCCCAACATTTTCGAAATATGACTCGACTTCGACCTCAGAATGGGCTTTAACATGGGACAAGATAGGGGCAAGATTTGTACTTTGACAATGTCGGGTTCAACATTGTCGCCGTTCGGCCTCCGGACTTCGACTGAAGTGGGTTCGACTGAACCCACTTCAACCTTACCATAGTAAACCGACTGTAGCTGCATATTTTTATATGGGTTAGTCTGCAGCTGGGAGCTGCATTCTGCACTGTCTTGGTGACTGTTGAGATGTTTGTGAATAATGACTGCCAGTATTGTTCTGCTGGATGTCTTTGTTGGTACTCCATACCTGGTATCAGTACACTGCTATGCAGCCACATATGGATTGCTCTTCAAAGTCTTATAAACTGCTTAGGGTCATTGACATTGGCATTTTTCAAGTACTACCTGCATTTACTTTAGACCATGTTTGAAAATACCACCCCAAGCTACCACCTCTTAAGCACTATCACCCCTTACCTAAAAAATACTCTCACCCTTCTAAAGCACCGCCTTTGCATGAGTGGTTTTCATTTTCAGTGTAAATTGCATATTTTTCTCACTTCCTAAAAAGCTATAGAAAATAGGATAAAGAAGTTCTTTATCTGTTTACTTCACAAAACCTCTTTTGTAACACAAAAGTACTCACTATCACAGCGGCTTATACTGTGTAAAACAGCAGCTATGTGTATGTCGGGGAGCTCTAGGTCACTGCTGAATGATTGACAGAGACAAGTGCTACATTGGTGACACATTTAATAGACCATCAGCAAAGCAGAGAAAAATATTTTAAACTGACAAAATTAAAATATTGCTTGGAACATCTACTCTCTAATGCTCAATGCCTTTTGTTATATTAGACATTCTTATTAAAGTAATTCTTACAAGTGCTTTGCTGTCATATTTAATATGTGACAGTAAGATAACTGCCATGATATGGGAATGGCTCTGCTTACGGTTTGCCTGTTGACATCTACACAAATATGTTTATTTAAATAGTACTGATGAGGTCTACACAGCCCTAGTGAGCATAATTTTGGGAGGTAGGTAGGTGTTGACTGCATACAGGAAAAAGGCCCATTATACTACTGCAAATGAGAATGGGCCCACTGCTGCTCAGAATGTAAACTGAAAGTCAAATAAATGTAGAGGAACTCTTGAAATGCAACAACATTATGTTCTCTTCTGGGACACTACGATTTTGAACTCCTACATCAAACTGTGCACATTCCTGGCATTTTTAGACATGGAGCCTCCAAACGGCAGGAGTTCTCAAAAGTCAGTTTGTATATGTGAAATGTCACAGCATTTGGAAGTTGAAGCAAAAACAGGCCTTCACAAAAAAGTAATGAGAGAATCACCAACAAAGATGCACACAAATATATTTCTTGAGAGCTTTTAACAATGATTTAATCAATAATGAGAAAGCAGCAAGCTGTTAAAATAGCTTAAAAGAAAATGTATTGCTTCAATATTTCCTTGCATATACACAGAAAAAACTGACCTATAATCAATATGCATATCAGGAGTTTGAGTAAACTGCGTGTGTCTGCGTGTGCGTGTGTGTGTGTGTGTGTGTGTGTGTGTGTGTGTGTGTGTGTGTGTGTGTGTGTGTGTGTAGTGTGAAGCACCACTAGACAGAACAGGCATTTGTGGCAGGTAGCAAGGAAATTTCAATAAAACAAACTCTTAGGATTATCAAAATTATACATTTGGAGCAGTTAGCATGGCCTACAAAAGACGAGGACAGGCTCATCTCATTAAAAGGGAAGAAATAGTGGAATTAGCGTGAATCTAATTACAAGCCACACTATCTAATGTAAAAACATGCCTGTTTTTTCACTCTCGTTCATTTTGACTAGTAATTAGGTTTGGCCTCTAAAATGCCACCCTTTAATCATCCAAGCACAGATGTGATTTGCTGTGCAATTTAATCTTGCTTTAATGAAGAACTAATGGACGCATCGCAAATTACTTTCTCTGTTGGAAAAAAAATTCTATTTCCTGCTTTTCAAAAGATCAAGAGTATCTTTTGATAATAGCCCAAGCGGCCCTGGCAGCCTCGCAGCACCGAGCAAGCAAGCTCTTTTACGAGGCTTACAATTCAATAGGAAAAGAGGCTACAATTAGCAACAAAGCACAGAAAAAGCAGTTCTACAGGAGAATCGCTTTCTACAACACAACCCCCAGCAACCATTGCCTTGTTAGAGCCAGGGCTAAAGTGTCAGTAATGAACAATACACTGTGATAAATTACTCTCTCAAAACAGCTGTACTGCTAATTTTCAATTATACAGACAAATGACTCATAGATTGGAAGAAAAATGGAACATACATGAGGAAAACACTAGTGGCTTTAGCAAGTTCTCTGTTTTGCTTTATGAGAAAAAAAATGACATGTTGCATTGACACCCATAGCTCATGAAGTTAATGCTTTAACATCAGCACAGTAATTTCAGTATTTGTAAAAACAGATGTCTTTTACTTCTGGGCATTAATCTCTTTTTTCATACAAGCTAATTTGCCAATAAGTTTAGATTAAAGAAACAGGAAGACTGCCACTTAATTTAGCACTTGGGTACATCTACACTTTGAGATAAAGAAAACAGCTAACACTGCAAGGTTCTCAGACACTGCTTTGCTCTTCTGTGATATAAAGTAATGCAGTGTGATGTAGAGCTTTCCCACACAGGAAATCCTGCAAATTGCAAGGAAAAGCCGGCATTAAGATTTGCACACAAGAGCTTGACACATCCATATGCGGTATGTATGAGGACTTTACTGTTTAAAACTGTATTAGCCTGAACCACCCAATGGTCAAGCTGCACTTGCTGTGTCCAGGTGTCCAGAACCTCATTTATGTGACTTCTGTGCTGGGTTGCAAACAATTACATTTGAGAAGCTTGTACTGCACATTAACATGTTAACAGTCTACATGCAGATATTTATTTATTTGTTTCTTTGCTTATGCCTGTATTTATGTTTGCTTGTTTATTTCTTTATTTTATTTTACTGCTACATGTAGTCAGAGATTCCTGTAAACTAAGTTAGGAAGATAACTCGGGCAGTAAAAGAAAATAGCTTTTAAGAATATGCCACATGCAGTGCAAGCCATTAAATTTCTTTAATAACTTTAATTGAAGCTTCGTTTGCAAAGGATACTGTACTTCTTGCTTAGAATTGTGTCTGTAATGTAGTCCATAATGCCATGATATGTTCATTTTTTTTAAGTTTTGCACACATACTTCAAATTGTGAACAGCCTGTCTCACTAGGTTATGACAGCATTAGTACACTAGTCTGGTTAGTCCTGTCATTTTACACAAAGCTTTAGAATTCTTTCTAAATGAGAAATATTGAATTAATAATGATATGACTTTTTCATTCAATTATTCTTGTCAGTTTCAACTAAATTAGCATATGACATTATGGTTTATTTATTTATTTTTGTATTTTGGAGGAGTGAATGTTCGCTGTATTAAGGTTTAAAAATGAAGAAAACATAATGTATGCATTATAATATAATTGTAAACAGGACAATACAGTATCCATTGCAAACTGTATATAAAATGGGACAAAAGGAAATGTACTACATACATGTTATACCTAAGGACAGCAAAGCAGAAATGACATTGATAATGTGACTGTGATGTACCAGAGATTTATTCATGACTGCAGAATGTATGCATCTAAAAAGCAACAGGTAACAATGTTAGAGCTTAAATAAAGTAGGACAGCTTGTCCTGACTGCTGCCAGGCTTTATGATATCACAGCACCTGACTGAGCCATTCATGCAATGCTTCCCAGTATACCCGTATCTAAATGTAGACCTGTATGCACATCATTCAGAATGAACACATTTTGCCCTCTAGCGAAATTAACATTATTTAACTAATATGAATTGTCTGAATAGGTTATAGTAACTTCTTTTAACATGAACTTTCTTGAACAGGTTATGGTGACTTATATACAGAATAACTGAGGGAAAAGCAACTTGAACTGCATAGCCTACTTCTTAAAAGTCCAGCTATGGTTACAAGTGTTCATAGTTGGATTTAAGGGATATAGTCTTTAAACCAGATGTGTGGTGTTCACATTCTGCTGAGTAGGAGGTTCTAATGTTCAGTACATTGGCAAGTGGTGAAGCAACACCATAGTTCTCCTCTATAGATGGGCTAAGCTCTCTGGCCAGTGTCACTAAATGGAAAGCAACTGAAGGGTTCCCTTCAGGCAGTTAACTGTGAGCCCTTTTCTTTTGTCCTAGTTTGGATATGGTTGGTAAAATTCTGCTTGTCACTTCTTTTCCCAATCCATATCACTTTCATTGAAATGTGGGATGATAGCATTATGTTTGGATTCCACATGAACTCTCATCTTGTATTATAGCACCTGGGCCTCTTCTTTTCATCCATAACTACATGGTGAATTTCAGGTCTGATGATTACTATTAGTTTTGTTTACATTTTCTTTCTGACCATTGGCTGGGAAAAAGAAGTTATGTTCTTACCATAACATTCCATGTGTGTTGTCCATCTTGACGTTTATTCTCACTGATGGGGTCGGATCAGAGGAGTTGGATCTGTCTTGGCCTTTCCAATAGCTCGAAGTCTTCAACAAAGCTGGTGGGCCTCTTCCCTACCCATAATGCAGTTCCCCTACTTCCTCATATCTGGTTTGCCCACCCAGATAGAAATTGTACTCTTCAATAATATGGAAACTCGATAAACAATAATAGAACCTCTGAGGCTATAGAGATCCATGAAACCATAGTCCACTTAGTCTTCCAGGAGGGGGGATGGAGGGTGGGATTGTGAGAATAAAGGTTGAGATGGACAACACACATAGAATGTTATGGTAAGAACATAACTTCTTTATGTGTTGTTGTCAATCTCGCCTTTATTCTCACTGATGGGGCTGTGTCCCAAGCAATGAAATTCCTGGGTGGCTCATGGAAGAATATTCCTCAGAACCATAGAACCAAAGGAAGCCCTACTCCTGGAGGCTAAATCCACCTTGTAATAAGTAATAAAGGTATGCGGCTTAGCCCATGTTGCTGCAGCACAGATACTATCCCATGAAAGCCTTGCTTGAAAGGCTGCTGAAGTCGCGACTGATCAGGTGGAGAGTATGCTTTAACAGGAAAGGGAAGAGGTTTGCTTTTTGAGGAGTAGATGTAAGATATACAAAGAGTGATCCATCTAGACAATGTAACTTTTGAGACTGGTAGACCATTCCTAGTCTCAGAGTAAGATACGAAAAGTTGATCCGATTTTCTAAACTTTGAAGTTCTGTGCAAGTAGAAACGCAATTGTCTATGTACATCTAGAAGACCTAGAGAGTATTTGCCTTTGTTTTGGTAATTAGGAAAGAAAAAGGTAACTCAATAGTTTGGTTTAGGTTACTTTCCGATACAGCTTCTGGGTGGAATGAAGGATTGGTACGTAAAGAAACACTATCCTTATGAAAAATTAAATATGGATGTTTGGACGACAGAGCCTGTAGTTTTGATACTCTTCTGGCTGAGGTGATGGTTACCAAGAAAAGTGTTTTCCAAGACAAAGATTTTAAATTGCATGTTGCTGAAGGTTCAAAGTGGGAACGGATGATATTTGTTAAAATGAAGTTGAGATCCTGGGGGGAGTTGGATTTTTCTATGGAGGTCTAATCATTGTCGTTCCCTTCAAAAAGGTTTTGCAGAGTCTGTGCGACATTATAGAGGAATCATTCTCTCCTACATGGTAATTTGAAATCACTGCTAGTTGGACCTTAATAGTATATGCAGCTGAACCTTCATGAAAACGTTTTGCTAGAAATTCCAGTATAGTATGAATGGATGCAGAAAAGGGATTTACCTCGTTATCACTTACCCAGATTACAAACCTATTCCATTTACTCTTGTATATCTTAGGTGTGAAAGTTTTGTGGGAGGATAGCAGAATATGTTTTACTGAAGATGACAGATGGGATAACCTGGCAATCAAGGGAACTGGAGCAGCCACGCTGTCAACTTGAGGTTGTGAAGATTGGGATATACCATTCCCAACGGGTGCATCAGTAAATCTGGAACTGGGTCCAGAATCCATGGTTTGTCCTGGAGATGAGGCTGTAGAAAGTAAAACCAGATTTGAAGAGGTCAGTAGGGAGCAATCAGAATATACTGCGGTGGTGGTGCTGCGGTAGCGTTGTTGCCTCACAGTTAGACGTTGCCCGTTTGATTCTCAGTTAGAGTGCCTTCTGTGTGGCGACATGCGTGAATGAAGGTTGTGCGTTAGGCCCGGCAAGCCAGCACGTAAAACTCTACTGCCAATCATTAGCAGACCGGAGTTCTGCTGTGGCGACCCCTAACCGGGAAAAAGCCAAAAGACACAAAGTAGGGAGCAATCAGGATTATCATGGTCTCCAACAACCTCACTTTCTGTAATAACTTGGGAATGAGAGGAATGGGAAGAAAGGCACATAGGAGTCCCAGAGGCCAATCGTGAACAAGTGCATCCCATGGTGACTCCCCCTCTGGAGGGATTAGGACAAAGTAGTTGCTACATTTGGCGCTGGTGGATGATGCAAAAAGATTGCTGCAAGGTTGGCCCCATTTCTGGAAACTTTCTTCTGCCACTACTTGATTGAGGGACCACTCATGAGGCAATAATATGGCCTTGCTCAGCTTGTCTGCAATCACGTTGGATTTCCCCGGGATATGCGTTGCAGTTAGAAAGTGATTGGAGGACATTGCCCATTGCCAAACCCTTAGAGCTTCTCAACAAAGGGGATAAGATCTGGTTCCCCCCTGCTTGTTTATGTACCAGACCACCGACATATTGTCTGACTGAATTGCTATGGTTCCTAGAGGGAGAGAATCTTGAAATGCCTGCAACGCTAATAGCACTGCTCTCATCTCTAAGATGTTTATATGCAAGTGAGCCTCGTGTTCTTGCCAGGTTCTTGGACAGTCTTTCCCAGATGATGCCCCCCCACCATATCTGGGAAGCGTCTGTGATCACCGTGGCTTAGGGTTGAGGGAAAGTAAAGGGATGGCCCTGAGACACTGACGAAGAGTGGATACACCACTCAAGATCCTTCTTGCAAGATCTGGTTATGAGAACTTTGTGAGACATTTGTAGCTCATGAATTGACCATTGTGTGCAAAGCAACTATTGTAGAATCCTCATGTGTAGATGTGCTAGCGGGATGAGTACAATAGATCAAACACAAACGGTTCACCTCACACGGGGCAAAACTAACACTAAACACACTAAACAAAAAATAAAAATAAAAAACGACGAAATAACTGCACAATGGTGTAGCGAAGTTCAATGCTTTAATGGTGACTGAGAGCTTTCACTTCTCCATCTTAGGCTTCATCAGAGTCACAGAAAAAATACACCACTTCCTATATATACACAAAAAATCTCTCATGACATCACATTTGATGAAACTAAATCAGTTCATACTTGAATAAATTAAACTGGCAGCAGATAAGGGACATGGCCTCAATGATAAACTTTCATTGAGACCTTTTTTAGTAGATAAACCATTTAGACGCTAAAATATATATATTTTTTATATATTTTTTATATATGTATTATGATGTAGTAGTTATTATGTCATCTTATTTAGTATGACTTTATATGTTTTTTTGTACATATGCTTTTTGTACATTGGTTTTTATAGCTATGTGTTTAAACATATTTTGTATATATTCGAAGCCATTTGCTTCTGTTTTGAATTAGCTATACACCAATAGTATTGTCTTTTATTGTTATGCATTTGATACTATGTTCCTATAGGTGCATTACTGTTATATAAGCAATTTTGAAAGTATGAGTTGATATTAAGTCTGATGAAGCGTCCTGAGAGACGTGAAAGCGCTTACTACTTTTAATAAAAGAATGTTTTTTAGCACATTTCCTGGGATTTATTACTGCCTCTCAATTGGTTTGCTTTGATTGTCATGGTGTATCTACCTCTTATTTGGTCTGTACTCATACTTGAATAAATTTATAAATAAACATTTAAATTCATATACTGTGTTATGCATTCCATAAAAACATTGAATGTTAAAAACAATCAAACCAATTAAACCAATAAAACTGTAAAACCAGCCACTGTGCAAATGTATATGTTTGTAGCTTTCAATTTTAAAAGAGGGGCAATAGAAATGTTATCATTAATGCCAGGAAAATTTTTTGCATTTAGTCTTAGTTGCCATTTGGTCTCTCTTAATTCTAAAGCAACTCTAATATTGCCACCCATATTGTTTTTTCTACTTTATCAATAATGAAAAATAAAAATCTCTTAAAATTGTGACATGCAGCCGAATGCTGATAGAGGGCACTACTGGCCTTCCTGTTCTTAATGTCTCTTACACGCTCGGCAATTCTATCCCTCAATTTGCGTATAGTTTTGCCAACATAGAATGCCGAGCATGTAATACAGGTTGCAATATAGACCACATAAATTGTTGTACAAGTTCCTCTACCAGGGCACTCCAATGTGAGGGGATAACCATCCACTGCTACATAAGGCCCATCATTAATAAATTTACAGCGGTTACAAGCCCCCCACACCCCCCCTACTTTTATATTCTTACTCCGAGGTCACACTACAGTGGGGAAAAGGGAATTCTCCCTTAACCGCACTGTAGTGCGACTGGCACAACCAGCATATATAACCGAAAGTGCTGCTTCAGCAAACAGCACTTTTGGTTATGTATGTTCGGTGATTTCTTCTTCGGCAGAAAGTGCCGTCGGGGATCTGTACAGATCCCATCTAAAGGTAGCAGGCATGTTTCGTCAGTAGTCCTAGATCCATATAGACATCCCTTTCATTTCTAGGGCTTCTTTTATATTCCTAACTCTACTATGAACAACTATGGGTTTGTCCCCTAGTCTCTGTTTGAGTTCCTTGTCAAAGATTTTGTCCCAAGCAGTGTTTAAAATATTCACCAATTGGGAATAATCATGATTGTATTTTAACACCAGCACTTTGTCGTTTGACACATGAGTCTTCCTAGAATTAGTCATAACAGTCACTGAACGTAAAATTGGACAATAGACTGTAGATCTTTTCATCCATATCTCCTTCTTGGTCTTGAGCAGCAATTTGAGTTGGTAACCTCTGTTCATGAACATCCCTATAAATGTGTACATTTCCCTAGCAAAATCATCATCCTGGCTAATCAACCTAGATAGCCTACACATCTGGCCCTTCACAACTCCACGCTTTTGATGTGGGGGATGGCTACTATCATAGTGTAACAAACAATTAGAATAAGTTGGTTTCCTAAACATAGTGGAAACCAACCTGCCATCCATTTTCTTCAAGAGTATATCCAAATAGTCAATCTCGCTGTTGCTATATCTATGAGTGAAAGACATAAAATCAGTACTAGTGTTCAAAAAGAAGACAAACTCTTCGATTTCTTCCTCAGGTCCAATCCACAAAATCAAAATGTCATCCAAAATTTTTAGGTATTTATTGATTTTGCACATAAACCTGGATTTGAACACAACTTCCTTCTCCCATTCAAGCAAAACAACATTTGCAAATACTGGAGCGCACTTCGCTCCCATCACAACACCAGTAGTTTGTCGATAGTATTCACCTTCAGAAAATAGGAAATTGCTATTCAGTATGATTTCCATCAACCCGGTTAAAAAATTGACCTTGTCATTAGGGAGAATGCCTGATCCAAATAAACATTCCTCAAACGCATTCATCCCTTTGTCATGTGGGATGACAGAAAACAAATTAACCACATCAATAGCCAAAAAAAATCACGTTATTGACTGATGAAAAGTCTCATAACATCTCTAAACAATGCCAAGAATCTCTCATAATGTGATCTGTTTTGTTGATGATGGGCTTGATAATCGATGTAAGCAGCCAGGGGTTCTGTCTTTGAACCCCTGGCTGCTACAATCGGTCTAAATGATGGGTCATGTACACACTTATGGATCTTGGGAATACCAAAAATCACCGAGATGACAGGGTTATCCACACTCAAAAAGTCCAACTCAGTGCCATTAATCAAATCATGTGAAAAAGCATCAAATAATTCAATATCGATTCTAGAATATACATAATTTATCTCATTGAGGGAAACCCTAGAATAAGTGGTGGGATCATTGAGAATCTCAAACATTTTCAAATTGTAGTCAAAAGTTGACATCAAAATGACAACCCCACCCTTGTCTGGTTTCATAAACCTAAACCTAGTCATTGTAGCATTTCTAATCTCATGAAAAACTTTTCTTTCATGTGTATTGAGGTTGTCACTCAATACTTCATTAAGACATTTTCTTTTCTAGTAAACAAAGTTCTTTACTATTACACAAAGTCTCTTTCTCTAGCCATACTATCCTCTGTCTCTCTAAATTCTCTTTACAGAAGATTTTCTTTCTTCTATACTCTAGTTGCACATTTTACATAATTACTCGTTCATCACTTGTCCTTCTTTATTGTATAATTACCTGCATTTCACACTGTTTTGTTATAATATTCTAGCGCTAAAGCTCTCTGCTTTATCCTCTCTGATTATTACATTATAACCTGCTAGAAGCATAGTACATAATGTATGCAGCTACATAGTTATCTTATTACTTTTTATCCTTCCAAGGTTTTATTTTGTAATTTGCAGTGCATATCTTAATATGTCTTATTCTTCTTCTAGTCCTATGTTAAAATGATTTTTAAGTTTTTCACTTAGTTTATCTTGGAGCTTTTCTTCCCGGGCCTCTACTGAAAATGGACACATAGCCAGCTAGACTAGCCCGGTCAACAAATGTAAAATAAAATAAATAAAATAAATAAATAAATTAACTTGAATCAGATTTCTAAATTCTAATTCGCAAAAAGATTCAAATAGCCCAATCTTACTGTGATAGGAAGGAATAAAAGTGCTACTCCTTTTAAGCACTGATGTAAAACCCCCTTCATCCTGTGGAAACAACAACTTTAAATTAAGTTGCCTAGTATATAATCTAAAATTTAGTAATAAAGAGGCAACATCCGTTTTACAACATGGAACAAATTAAAAAACTTTTTTCAAAAGGTCACAATGTGTAGAAGTCAGTGGTCTGTTAGTGAAATTGTACAAAGTAAAATCACCATTCTTGAAAATCTTAACATCCTCCTGGCTTTTTCTATCACTTAGGATGTCACAATTTAACAAGTCTACCACATTGAACTTGTTCAATAACGGTAATTCTGTCTCCCCCTCCCATTCCATCCTTTCTTGTTGGACCCCCACCCGTTCTGGTACCCAAAACCAGTCCGATCCACCTGATTCCTCAGGCATTCTGATCCCCTCAATTCTGGGGGGGATTCTAAAAAAATTGAAAAATGAAGTATTGGCAACCTCAATACACATGAAAGAAAATTTTTTTGTGAGATTAGAAATGATACAATGACAAGGTTTATGAAACCAGACAAGGGTGGGATTTCATTTTGATGTCAAATTTTGACTACAATTTGAAAATGTTTGAGATTCTCAATGACCCCACCACTTATTCTAGGGTTTCCCGCAATGAGATAAATTATGTATATTCTAGAATCGATATTGAATTATTTGATGCTTTTTCACAGGATTTGATTAATGGCACTGAGTTGGACTTTTTGAGTGTGAATAACCCTGTCATCTCGGCGATCTTTGGTATTCCCAAGATCCATAAGTGTGTACATGACCCAACATTTAGACTGATTGTAGCAGCCAGGGGTTCAAAGACAGAACCCCTGGCTGCTTACATCGATTATCACGTCAAGCCCATCATCAACAAAACAGATCACATTATGAGAGATTCTTGGCATTGTTTAGAGATGTTACAAGACTTTTCATCAGTCAATAATGTGATTTTTTTGGCTATTGATGTGGTTAATTTGTTTTCTGTCATCCCACATGACAAAGGGATGAATGCGTTTGAGGAATGTTTATTTGGATCAGGCATTCTCCTTAATGACAAGGTCAATTTTTTAACCAGGTTGATGGAAATCGTACTGAATAATAATTTCCTATTTTTTGAAGGCAAATACTATCGACAAATTACTGGTAGTGCAATGGGCACGAAGTGTGCTCCATTATTTGCAAATGTTATTTTGCTTGAATGGGAGAAGGAAGTTGTGTTCAAATCCAGGTATATGTCCAAAATCAATAAATACCTACGATTTTTCCAATGACATTTTGATTTGTGGACTGGACCTGAGGAAGAAATCGAAGAGTTTGTCTTCTTTTTGAACACTAGTACTGATTTTTTTGTCTTTCACTCATAGATATAGCAACAGCGAGATTGACTATTTGGATATACTCTTGAAGAAAATGGATGGCAGGTTGGTTTCCACTATTTTTAGGAAACCAACTTATTCTAATTGTTTGTTACACTATGATAGTAGCCATCCCCCATATCAAAAGCGTGGAGTTGTGAAGGGCCAGATGTGTAGGCTATCTAGGTTGATTAGCCAGGATGGTGATTTTGCTAGGGAAATGTACACACTTAAAGGAATGTTCATGAACAGAGGTTACCAACTCAAATTGTTGCTCAAAACCAAGAAGGAGATCTGGATGAAAAGATCTACAGTCTATTGTCCAATTTTACGTTCAGTGACTGTTATGACTAATTCTAGGAAGACTCATGTGTCAAACAACAAAGTGATGGTGTTGAAATACAGTCATGATTGTCCCCGATTGGTGAATATTTTAAACACTGCTTGGGACAAAATCTTCGACAAGGTACTCAAACAGAGACTAGGGGACAAACCCATACTTGTTTATAGTAGAGATAGGAATATAAAAGAAGCCCTAGAAATGAAAGGGATGTCTAAATGTAGCAGGCATGTTTCTAGAATGTACAAGTGTGGTTTTTGTAACCACTGTAAATTTTTTAATGATGGGCCTTATGTGGCGGTGGATGGTTATCCCCGCACATTGGAGTGCCCTGGTAGAGGAACTTGTACAACAATGAATGTGGTCTATATTGCAACCTGTATTACATGCTCAGCATTATATGCTGGCAAAACTATACGCAAATTGAGGGATAGAATTGCCGAGCGTGTAAGAGATATTAAGAACAGGAAGGCCAGTAGTGCCCTCTATCAGCATTCGGCTGCATGTCACAATTTTAAAAGAGTTTTATTTTTCATTATTGATAAAGTAGAAAAAACAATAGGGGTGGCAATATTAGAGTTGCTTTGGAATTAAGAGAGACCAAATGGCAACTAAGACTAAACGCAAAAAATGTTCCTGGTATTGATAACATTTCTATTGCCCCTCTTTTAAAATTGAAAGCAACAAACATATAAATTTGCACAGTGGCTTGTTTTACAGTTTTATTGGTTTAATTGGCTTGATTGTTTTTAACATTCAATGATTTTATGGAATGCATAACACAGTATATGAATTTAAATGTTTATTTATAAATTTAATCAAGTATGAACTGATTTAGTCTCATCAAATGTGATGTCATGAGAGATTTTTTGTGTATGTATATATAGGAAGCGATGTATTTTTTCTGTGACTCTGATGAAGCCTAAGATGGAGAGGTGAAAGCGCTCAGTCACCATTAAAGCACTGAACTTCGCTACACCATTGTGTGGTTATTTCCTTGTTTTTTATTTTTATTTGCTGTTTAGTGTGTTATTGAGTACAATACATGTTGCCATCTTTCCCAAGGTCTGTAGTATCTGCTTTTCTGTGGCTCAGTTTTTTCTGATTAGTCACCTGATATGTAGGCAAATGTTGAGTACTCTGTCTTGAGGAAGCCTCAGTACAAGGTTAACTGTGTTTATTTCTGTGCCTATAAAGGTTACATTTTGTGATGGTTCTAATGAGGATTTGTTATAATTTATAGTAATTCCTAGTTTGGAGAAAGCTGAAGTGTATATTCTCTTGCTTGTAGCAGAAGATGCCTGGTCGGGGCAGTTATGAGCCAGTCATCCAAATATGGAAACACCTGGAATCCGTGGAGACTGCCTGAGACTGAGGAACAGTCATTACCCTCCTCATAACCTCAAAAGCAGACCACCCCTACTCTGAGGAACTCCCTGGACAGGACAACAAGAATGTTGGTTCCAAGAGAGCCCTCTGTGCAGGAGATGGAGGTTCTGAAGAAGCAGTAGGAGCCAAACCCATCCAATCCGAGGCCCCAAGAGACAGTGTCTGATCCGAAGTGACCAGAATCTGCTTCGAGGATCTGAGCGGCGAGTGTCGGCTCCCAGAGGTTTCCTGCTCCAACTGGGTGGAAACACTTGGGGTGGAAATCAAATCCAAAGAATCAGTAGGTGGTCTTGGATTCAATACAGTCACTAGTTGGATATCAGAGTCTTCTGGATCTGAGACCGAGGGATGGCTCAGAGGAGGAATAGACAACACTGGGGTAATGTGAGTCTGATCTGACTCCTTTGGGTTTGAATCCAAAAGAAGCATGGCCAAAGTAGGTGTCTTAAGAAGCCTCTGCACCACTCTGTCCACATCTTCATCCGAGACGCTTCTGGTAGACCTTGTAGACAGCATTGGGAATCTGGATCTAACAAGAAAAGGCGATAGAAGCCGAGCAGTGATCGGCTCCAAGAGTAGAGATTGGCTCCGATAACAAAATCATATGTAAGTGGGGACTTCGGAGCCGACTCTGTGGAGGTCTTTAGATCTAAAACTTTGGACTGATCCGATGAGGTCCCTGGCTCTGTAGCAGGTGTCTGTTCCCTAGGTAGTGTTGGAGCAGACATCTTTGGTTGCTTGGTCCTCTGCTTTGACAACATTTTTGGTGTGGGAGATGACCGTTTCCCTGACCTCTCAGACTCGTCAGATTTAGCAGAGGAGGGATCTGAAGAAATAGCCTCAGAGAAGGGGGTTCTAATCAACCCCTTCGGAATCAGCTTGTTCTTACATTGTAGTAATGCCCTTGAATTAAAGCCATGACAGATAGAGCATGATTCTTGCAAATGAAGAGGCTCCAAACAGTAAATGCACAAGGTGTGCGAATCACTGAGGGGCATCTTCTTGCTGCATTTCTTGTATTTCTTAAATCCCAAAGGCTTACCTTCCTTTTGGGACATATTAGAAGGCAGTCTAAAGAAAGCACTAAACTAGAAAAGCTAACTAATCCAAGGAAAACTCTTCTATTAACAGCAATAGAAACCAGAAAAACAATAATAGAGTTAATAAAGAAGGGAAGTCCTCTAATTTAAATGGACTTTTAGAGGCAAGAAGAAGGGGGGAGGGGAAGTACTCTAACTTAAATGGACTTCAGGAAGTGAGGGAAAGTCCTCTAACTTAAACAGACTTTGAAACAAGGGAAAAGTCTTCTAACTTAAACGAACTTGAATAAACTTTGGTTGACCATTCTCTAATTAAAACAAATGGTAACCGATAAGGAAAGACTCACTGCAACTGTAATAAATCACAGAAGAAGGGGGAGGGAGGAAGGGTTGAGGGGAACACCTTCTAAGTAAAATGGGTGTGCATTTTCACTCGTAAGTTAAGAAAGGGTACTGACAGGGGAAGAAACTAGCAAAAAATTACAATTAACTAGTAACTGTAGAAAATAAGAGAAAATAAGAGAAAAATGTAATTAAACTTAGCTCTGAGCTTGCTTAAAGAAAATTCTCTCAGCAGGGCAAACAAGATCTGAGAAAGTAGGGGAACTACATTTCAGGTAGGGAAGAGGCCCATGACCTTTGCTGAAGACTTCAAGCTATTGGAAAGGCTGAGACAGATCCGACTCCTTGGATCCAACCCCATCAGTGACAATAAAGGTGAGACTGACAACAACACATGGGGAGGCTTCTATGGTTACACAAGAAGTCACGCTGTAGTTTGTAGGAACCCTAGAATTAATGGCTTCCAAGGTGCTCTTTGTTCCTATGTGGGAAAGGTTACCTCCTTCAATGCCTAAGAATACTCATTCACAATACCACTTGCTCAATTTAGGAATTGACTAAATACGAAGGATAGACAATTTGATCCATTGTCAGTTACAATCTCCTCTGAATTCACTTTCTGGCTGAAGGCAGAATATAGTAAAGTGATAACAGTTTGTTGCATCATTCATGGTGTGAGGACATTTGGAGTTGTAAACCAATAGTGTGGTAGCAAACTTGCAATATGAAGTTCAAATATCAAAAGGACCACTGACATCTATAGCAAGATTCTCCCAAGGACCTTGTGGATACAGTACTAGAGTTAGTAGAGTCAGAGCTAGTTTGACCATCGTACTATTAATGTTACATGTTACATACATGGCAATAGCCAGCTATGCTAAAGGGCCAGACTAATCATGTGTGAGCATAAAATAACTAGTACCTACAGTCCTTGACTTCCTCTTAACCATGTCATGAGCTATAAATAATAAATTAATGTGCTACTTGAAAATATCAGACAATATCAACAGGTAAATCTTTTGGAGTGATACGTCAGTCATTTATAAGCAGATGTACAGTTTATTTAACTTAGGGCAAGACCAACAAATAGCAAAAAAGACAAATATAGGTACAACAGCAGTGGCAATCAGTGTGGAAATAACAATTAAAATCTCAGTTTCTGTACCCAGATTACTGGTATCCTTATTGGGCTGTATGACTGTCCACACCACACCTCCTGTAACAAACATTGTCATAATTAAAATACAGAAGGCTGGCAGACCAGCATGCTGTTCTAAAGTCAGCACATCCAATACCTTAGGTTGCCAGAAGTATAGTAAAGGCTTAGTGGTCATTCTTCAGCATAAAGTTTGTATGCCGCAGGAACATCCACCATCTGTGAATGGTTCGAATACATGCAAAAACCTCTTTCTGAGTAATTGAGTACTTCTGTTCAGTAGTCAATAAGGTGCATGACGCTACTCCCCTTGCTATATGTTATCTGGGTGGAGTTAAGTCAGATAACTCCATGTCATATTCCAAAGCTTCTGCTGACACAACAGTAGGCAGTATAGAGTCAAACAGCACCTAAATGAATCTCTCTGTAAGGACCATCTTGACATCCTGAAAGCTAGGCTGTGCCTCCTCAGTTCATCTGAAAGTGGTAGAGTCTATCAATACTTTCCTTAGGGCCACTATAACTGCAAAATATTAGGTATGAATTTTGCTTACCAGTAATCAAACCTAAAAAATGGTCTCAGAACCATGATGTTTGAAGGAGCAGTAACATCCTGAATGGTTTCAGACTGTGTCACTGGGCAGAAAAAAATGTCTTTGCAACTGACATGACCCAAAGAAGTAAGCTTCAGCTGTAAAACTTATATTTGTCTTGGGTCAAATGCAAACCAGGGTCTTGCAGTTTCCTACTGACTTTGGAAGAATCTCACATTCATTCATGGAGTGTCACTGTGCTATGATATTATTCATAACTGTAGATATCTAGAAGACCCATATGCATAGCAATGCTAGTCTGTAGCATACTCCCTTGTACCTGAATAGGCTGTCAAGGGTTATAAATGCAGTTAAGTCCTGGCTGTCCTCATGTAATGGAACTTGAGGATAAACATCTACAAGGTCAGTGGTGGAAAACACTGTAGCACCCCTGCTGTATGAAAAACCCTTTGACTTGTGGAAGAGGGTAATCATCAATGGCAACATCTTTATTAGATTCTGTAAGGTCCAGACACATTTTGAAACCATCAGATTTCTACTGGGTTATCAACACTGGTGACACTTTGAGTGACAAATCTACTTTCTCAGTGGTGTCAGCATCCAGCAAATGCCTTAATTTATCAGACACAGTGACCCTGATTGAAAAGAGTAGACAGTAAAAACTACTTTGAACTGAGAATAGGTTTTGCTGTACTTTACTTACAGGTTTTGAGACAGGCAAAGGCAGGCCCAGAAGAAGTGAATACCTATAGTAAAGGCTGTTCAGATGAAATTATCACAGAAACAGCCCAAGTGATGTGAGGAGGTCCATGCAGTTAATGTAGTCTGAGTTTCTATTATGTAAAGCATGTCTGACACTGAATAATCTCCATGTTGTCATGTGTTGTTATATGTCCCGATACAGGGAGGTTAAATGTAGTGTAAGTAGCTATGCCCAAGTACATGGGGGTCAAAGTCAGTATGCCTAGTTACAGATAGGTGGAGTATAGTGTGAGTAACTATGCCCAAGTACAGTTAGTCAAACTAATGTAAGTAACAACACCCAAGTACAGGAAGGTCAAGTACAGTGCAAGTATTCCTAAGTACAGGAAGGTCAAGTACAGTGCAAGTAACTATACCCAAGTTCAGGGAGGTCAAGTATAGCATAAGTAACTATGCCTAAGTACAGGTGTGTCAAGTATAGTGTAAGTAAGTATGCCCAAGTACAGAGAAGTTGAGTATAGTGTAAGTAGCTATGCCCGAGTATAGGGAAGTTGAATATAATATTAGTAACTATGCCCAAAATACAGGGAAGTCAAGTATAGTTTAAGGAACAAGCATACCCCATGTTGCACTGGTGTATCAGTAAAATGGGTTTTGAACAAATACTCAGGTAACAATAACACTGATGGCCCAGTACCTGCAATCAGGTCAAAAGGCTGGGTACCTAATGAGGTATCTTTTTCAACTATACAAGTAATTAAATTTGCTACAGGAATGGTACTTGCTATGTGCAAAACAGTAAGATCTAGAAGTTAGCCTTTTGTGCAAAATTAAACATTTGGTCTGTTTAGCCTGCAGGATGTTTGAGTTACAGCAGTAATATCTGAACTCTGTTTGCCTCCCTGTGTGGCTCTTTGAACACTCTTTTAGCAGGTGCTGGATGTATTATAGGTGTGTTGTTTTCTTTGCACTTGCATTTTAAGTGATTGAAGCTTTGAAGGCTTCATCTGTTCACTTGCCTCTGCTGCAGCGGTTTCAATTATAATATCGGCTTGTGTTGCTTTCTTTAAGGTTAGGTCAGGCTCAAGTAGCAGGTATGAATCTGATGATTACACATCTTTAGAACCAATCGATCTCTTATCACTTCATCTTACTTATCACAAGAAGCACGCAAAGAAACCATATCCGGTATGATTATTTCATACAGCCATTGCTCCTTTTCCTGAAATGTATGGCTTTCAGTAATAACGTTTTGGACAAAATGTGCTTTTAAGACAGTGAGAACAGACGTACAAGTTATATTCATATAGTTGGAAGTGACTAGAAGATTTGCGCTGTCTTAGTACTGAGACCATGGAGTAAGGTTGTACACTTACAGGACTCAGGCAGTTCCTCTTTCAGTAAGGATCACAAGTTAATCATTTTCAAACATTTATATCCATGTTGCATATGGAACTGCATGCTCATTTGAGTACTGATGCACAGGTTGTTGCATACATAAATTACAGGACAAACTCAGCTAACTTTTGCTAAGGTTTTTATATTGTAAGAAAAACAACTCAGTACAGTGCTTATAGAGTTACAATATTTATAAGAGGGCTTGCATGCATGTCATACAGAGTAGATACAACAAAGGCATAAGTAAGTATGTAAGCTAAGGAAGGTTCACAAAATATGTCCACTAAGCCTAATGATCAGTACAGGCAAATTTGTTGTTGTAAGCATTTGTTGATATGATGCTAAAAGCATGTGTAACAACAGGAGGCTGTGGAGCACTGGCAAACTTTAGGGATACATGTAAATGACTTTGACAAATGCAACACAGAGCAATCTTAATAAAGGAGCCTGTCACAGAAAATTCAGTACTTATCAAAGCTTCATGTTTTAGTTCAACTTGTCTCAGATTAATTTCTTGACTGTGGCTTCTTCTATGCAGAGCTAGCATGCATTTCCTGACTCTATGGGAGTTTATTCATGTCCTCTGGTTTCCTTTGACACCCCAAAGACATGCATAGGTGAACTGTTATTCCCCCAATTTGCCTGATGTAAGCATACAGTATGAAAGTGTGTGTGTGTGTGTGTGTGTGTGTGTGTGTGTGTGTGTGTGTGTGTGTGTGTGTGTTTGTGTGTGTGGTTTGACAAACCTGCTTGACTGGGACAGTGCCAGATTTTTGTTCAGGCTATCACAGGTTGATAAAATGCTCTAAAATGCATCTTAAAGCATCTATAACCCTGTAGTGTCTAAGGTTCTTACAGCCCCAGATTTCCATATTAATTAATTTATTTTTTCACTGTTATTATAATGCAGTCTTAGCCAGTTAAGGCATATTGGAAGAATACAAGGAAAAACATCAGAGTAATACTTAATTTCTTTCTTTATCATGATTTTTGTTCAGGCTATTATTGGATGAAAATGTTGTTTTAAAAGAAGCACAAAGTGCACCTTAGAGTACATAGAACCTTATGGCCTCTTGAGGCCTAGCAACTCCCATATCCCAAGCTTAATGCATGTATTTCCTACAGAGTTACTATAGTGCACTCTGGATGTAAGAAAAAGCTAAACAGTTGGACAAGACTTAAGAAAGGGAAGAAAAAAAAGTAATCTGGGTGGTGAGGGAAGGCCAGGGGGGGGGGGGGCACTGGAGAAAATATGTTTGTTGGAGGGAGCAGTGGACAGAGGGGGGACACCACAAAGCC
This sequence comes from Protopterus annectens, assembly GCF_019279795.1. Taxonomy (NCBI): domain Eukaryota; kingdom Metazoa; phylum Chordata; order Ceratodontiformes; family Protopteridae; genus Protopterus; species Protopterus annectens. The sequence continues at coordinate 362,989,757 of NC_056734.1, forward strand.
CCCTGTTTAGGGCTTTATTTCACCTAAGACAGGACCTGGTGTCATACATTATATAATTTACTTAGAAGAGGGGCTGAACAACATATATTGTAAAGGAACATCATGTTGCAGACAGGTTAGTGTCCAGAATGTGACTGACTGCATACTGCACCGCACAACATAACAAAGCATAACATGGGAAAATGTGTAGATATATCCTTCAGAAGACCACTATATTAAGTACATATTTGTGATACATGCAACATGGAAATTTTAGAAAGCATAGGTGTGTGTGTGTATGTGCGTGCGCGCGCGCACGTGTGTGTGTGTGTGTGTGTGTGTGTGTGTGTGTGTGTGTGTGTGTGTGTGTGTGTGTGTGTGTGTGTGTGTGTATGTATATGTTTCTGTGCCTAGGATATAAGTAGCATTGATGAGTAAATATTGACAAATGATGTCATTTATTTATTGACAGGCTAATTAATTGATTACATGTTGAGCAACTAGGTCTTATTGAGAGTAGAGCCCCTTTAGAGGGGAGTCCCAGGCAGAGACATCAAAATGAAAAATGTATATACAGCACTGCATGATGGTGCGACTGAAAATTGCAATATATATATATATATATATATATATATATATATATATATATATATATACAGAATATGAAATCACATGTAGTATAACAAATAATACAAACATCTCAAAAGGAGTATGAAACCTAACATAAATAATAAATAGCAGATCTTTGCCTGAGCTTCTGCTGGTTTAGAGTTTTAAGACCGGGACGATTTTTCTACATTAGTGTTTTGGATAGCATTAAATTTGTACAGATATTAACTACTATTTCTACTATATAACCACCTCTTCCACTTTCCCTATTCCAGTACTTCAGCTAAAACCAGTTCCTACATCCTTTATTTGCTCCCTACTAGAAAAATTGAAACCTACCACCCCCTCTGCTGACCATCTACCTGCTGAGTACCTGCAAAAAGGTGCCAAAGCCATAGCCCTCCCCATTTCCATACTCATAAACAGAACTATATCCGAAGGAAATATCCCATCTATCTGGAAAATCTCACACATCATCCCCCTTCATAAAGGTGGTAACTCTATCGATATCTCAAACTACAGACCAATTGCCTTACTGTCTCCACTAAGCAAGTAAGCAAGTACTCACCCATCTAATAGATAATAACTTACTTGCCAATTGTCAACATGGATTTAGACCCAACCACAGCACCACTACAGCCCTCCTCTCCTTCACAGACTGTATTAATTCTAACCGTAATAACAATACCCTTTCCTCCTCTGTCTTTATTGATTTATCTAAGGCTTTTGATATGGTTAATCACCAGCTCCTTATTAAAATACTTAAAACTCTTTCTCTTGATTCTCTAGCATTACAATGGTTTAAATCCTACTTAGATAATAGACAACAAGCAGTACTATGGGAAGGTAACCTATCCTCTCTCCTCCCTATTTCCCTTGGTGTCCCCCAAGGCTCCATCTTAGGTCCACTGTTATTTTCCATTTTCATTAATGACCTCCACCTAGCAATCCCACATACCACCTGCATTCAGTATGCAGATGATTCCACTATTATTTGCTCAGCAAATAACCCTGCTGAGCTACAATCTCTTACACAAAATGCATTTAACACAGTGGAACAATGGTTTTTAAACCGTTGCCTTTTACTTAACCCAAAAAAAACCAAACTCTTACTTTTTACTCCTACTCGGAGGACTGCCCCTCTTCACTTTACTCTTACATCCAACAATGGGACTCTCATATCTCCTGACATAACCACCAAACTTCTTGGAATTACTATAGACAATAATCTAAACTTTGACACTCACACTAACATCACTATAAAAACAGTAAATAAGAAACTGGGATCCCTTTACAGAATCAAACCCTTCCTCACTCCTTCAACCAAAATCGCTATAGCTAGAACTCATTTAATCACTACCTTACTCTATGCCTCACCCATATACACCAATCTCTCAAAACATAATCTAAACAAACTTGCTACTGCCTATCACTCCATTGCTAGATTTGCCACAGGTTCTCCTTTTCGTACTCATCATTGCAACAACTAGGATGGCTTGAATTTCAAAACCAGATATTATCTCAACAACTCACTATTATACATAAGAGCTTGTACTACCCCACCTATACACCTATACTGACTACCCTCATCACCCCTTATAACAATCTCAAGAACCTACGCTCCTCAAATAAGCCACTTATTACTATTAACAAATCCAAGAACTCAGCTGGAGATTCTCTTTTCTCTAACTCCGTAGGCAAATACTGGAACAAACTTCCCTCTGAACTCCTAGCTCTAACCTCCACAAGACTCTTTAAACTAAGAATAAAACAATTTCTCAGTTCTCACTGGCTTTGCCCTTGTACTAACCCTGACTAAATATCTTCTCTGCTCCTAGCAAGAATATATTCCACCACTTTACATATTCTTGCTGCCTCTTAGATACCTTTATCTCACTATGTCATATGTTACATTTCTAAAATTTATTGACAGTATATACTTTCTGTTATCCTGCTTCCAAATGAAAACTACTAATTTGTTCCTATTCCTATTGCATTGCATATCACCTCAACACAACCTTGGTATCCTTGTAATGTCAACTGAACCTATTCAGTATGTCTGTATTCTGCTTAATTATTATTATAGTTCTTTTAATTTTAAACAATTTATTACAGTCATATATTGTGTATGTAAATGGCTGTAACCGTATAGAGCTACTTTACTACTGTTATTCTGCTTTTGAACTTATTATTTTTTACTGTAAAAAGTTTGCTGTGCTGGAGCTTTTCTCCCCGGGCCTCTACTGAAAATGGATCTTATTCCAGTTAGACTAGCCCGGTTAACAAATGTAAAATAAATAAATAAATAAATAAAATAAAATATATACATAACTCATTCATTAATTATTGACAGGTATTTTGTCAGGAATATTTTACTGATATGTGAAACTAGTCTCAAAGTTTGCCATCATGTTGCATTATGTACTTCACTTCATTCTTTCATTTCTTAACTGAGTAAGAGAACTGGTCAAAGGGGACCTTATCAGCCATAACCTGCAATAAATCCAGTAACAAAATGTAAGGTAGTGTTTGGTGAGCGGTGTGCTCAACCTGCAGTGATCAAAGAAAGTGGTTTCATTCACTGTGCAGGTTGAGACTTTTAATTGTATTCGTATATATACTTGTTGCATACAGATGCATTACAGATGATGTTATTAATGATTACATTGTTAGGGAAACAAAAATGATATCTGCCATATCAGCTGTGGAAAAGGTAAATATACAATGGATGGTTCCTGGTAAGATTGAATGTGGATGGGCTTACGTAACAGTCCAAAATGGGCCAGAAGTAGTAGTCATGTGACAAGAGCCACAGACTTTGCAAACAGTGGCCAAAAGATGGAGTGGCATCCCAGTGCAAATACATTTCACACGTGCCATGGGAAAACACATATAGTGCATAGGATCATGAATAACAGGAAAGCTATGACATATTGCACTCCAGTAGTCCACACATCACCCATGTACTGTGGCAGTATTATTATACACATACACAGTGCACAGGACATGACAAGTCCAAACTGGTCAGGTAAATCTGTGAACCTTAGGTAGCAGAAGAGAATACTGATCATTGGTTGTCAGTGATGACTGAAAACATCAATGACAAATGTAGCTCAAAGAGCATTATATATCTTGCAGCCAAGGCTGGTGAACAATCAAGTCATGGAAACAATATTTATGGGAGCAAGTGCACTTAATTCCTAGGTCATTTTCATGTCACATGCTTTAGAATACATCCATGAGGTGCGTTGAGCATATGCAAGTCTCTCAATCAGCAGAAATTAAAATAAGGATGGTATCTTTCAGTAGGTCATAGCTCAGAAGATACAAAATGTCCTCCTTAATGTTTACACAGTTTAAAAAAAGCACCATTACTGCCTTTAAAGTCTGTACAACATTGTTATTTCGCTCGCAGTAGCACTCACATTTTCACATGTAACTATCATGTCATTTATATGCACACTGAGCCAGAGGATCGCTTGCTGTATTGTGTACATAGCTGCCCACATTACAGCACAGCTGGTGCATGCCATCAAGTGATGTCACAATGTTATCTTTCACTGTGTGACCAATTCACTGACTATTCACCACGTAGAGCCAGATGGTTGCTTGCTGTATTATGTACATAGCTGCACACATTACAGCACAGCTGGTGCATGCCATACAGTGATGTCACAATGCTATATTTCACTGTGTGACCACTTCACTGACTACTTGCCATGTATGCTGTGACATGTATAGTGTACAACCATCTGTTAGGTTTCAGCTAGTTGAGTTTGGCCACATTGGCCGCAGCTATGTAACAGATGACCAGGAATTCTAGACAGACATCCACATATTATCAGAATTCATACATGACACAGTTCCGTACTTCCCCATAAAACATTACACCTGCATGATAAAGGCACTCATTGTATAGAGCAGTGATCTCAAACCACTGGCTAGTGGGCCAGATGCAGTCTGAGAGCTTATAATGCATGGCCCTTATTACAACAATGAACCAATGAGAAAACAGCTTTCCAGAGCATGTCATCAGCCAAGCAGTCTAGTCACTGGCATCTATGATGTTTCTGTCCCTGCAACTATCCTGGATGCAGAACTGAAAAGGAATAAGGTTGCTGGCCAGTTATTCTGTGGCTATATTATACACCTTTACACCTTCAGAGTAGATAAAATGTATTTTATGAATGGTTTATAATGTCTCAGTAGCACTTACCAAGAAAATGAAGATTGTTGTCATTTGCTGGTGGAAGAAGCTTGTTAAAAACTCTAAGGGATCACCTAACATACTCATGACCAACATTTATAGGGAGTCACACAAAGTGGAAGACAGTAAGAACCTTGAACAGTTAGTTCTTGAGTAGGATGAATAACTGTTCCTACATTCCTACTACAGTTTGCAATTAAAGGTTATACATGTAAATTTGTTGAGGTAGCAGACAAGCAACACTTTCCAAATGATGTGCTTCATAGGTTTATGGGTGTTTACTATGCTAACAACCACTAGTGCCCTTACAAGCCTAGTCTCGCTCTCCAAAGCCATTTGGATCTCGACTGTCATGGGCATCTATATGGGGGGCATGTTAGTAGGGAGATAAATAAAGGATTTGTAGAGGGGGTCTTAGTTAAGGACAGTACCTTTCTTACTGATGGCCACTGTCCATAAGAGACATGGGGGACAGACCAGGGGAAATTTACAATTTCCCAACCAATTGCTGCAGTCTTGTTTGAATAGGTTCAGTGATAAACTCTATTTACAAGGATGGGGAGTGTATTCTATAGCACAGGGATCCGTTGGGACACATATCAGTTTCACCAGCATGTTCTGTTTATGTCACAAACAAAGTTGAGAACCCTGAATCTAGTGTTTCAGGTGCTGTTTGTTTTATGCATGTGCAATGGATCCATCAGGGCTGGGTGTGATGATGTCTTGTAAGCTAGGCAAAGATTCCATCTCAGCAGGCTGTAGGAGACTGAATACAGAGCCATAGCCTTTAGGCAATCAGTGTAGGACAGGATATTCATGTTCTGAATTCTCCTGGTAAGAAACCTTTGTGGGCGTTCCAACTGTTGCAAGTATTTGGTTAGGTACATGCCAAAGGGGGCACTGTACTCAATAATAAGACTGATAAGGGCTGAGTAGAGTGGTACTATAACTTCATTGGAGCCGGATGACATACCCCTACCTATAAGCTGGATGGCACAGAATGATTTTCTTGCTTTCTTGCTATCGATGGAGTAATTAGCTTGAATTGACAGTTTCCCAAAGGGCATTATAATGCATTTTTACCATTGAGTTTTAGACCATGGCTTTGGCACCAGCCATTTGTCAGTGTTAAACTCTCTTGCAAGATGTTGGTGTCTTGTGGGGAATCTATAGTAGCTCCCAATTTACAGCCATCTGTGAACTTGATGAGCCAGAGGCCTTGAATGTTAGCCTTGTCTTCCAAGACGTAGATGTCAAACAGGAGCGGGCCCAGCACAGAGCCCTGGGGTACTCTGCTGGTGACTGGTCTGTTGGTGGAGGTGATGTCAATGATTCTGATTTATTGGGTCCTGTTTGTGAGTCAGCTGGCAATCCAGCAAGTTATGTAGGGATTTATGCATAGCTCAAGGTACTTATCAACAATGCCTGAGTGGGATATTGCATCAAATGCCTTGGCCAGGACAAAGATACAGAGTAAGCACTGTTTTACCTACATCCATTGACTTGATGACCCACTCAAAGAAGTCTGCCAGGTTAAGTAGGCATGACCTTCCCTGAATATAATGAAACTGAGATGGGTCCAGTGTCTGTAGATTGCCATTGTCCTTGTTTATCATTTCCATGCTAATTCATTCCATGGCTTTGCATATTAAGCATGTTAGAATGATGGGTCTGTAGTTCTCTGGGTGAGCTGGTGGTTCACCCTTGTGGAGGGGAATTATTGTTGCTGTCCTCCATTCACTTAGAATGCAGCCTGTTTCGAGGCTATCGTTGAAGAGTACCTCAAGAGGTCCTAATAGGTAATGCTTTAGACTGTTCAGGAGGAACTGGGGATGTTGCTGGGACCCAGAGGTGGTGTCTTGGCTTTAACAAGTACTGCCAGCACCTGGTCCCTACTAATAGATGGGGGAAGTATACTGGAGTAGATTCCACCCAGAGGAGGGGGAGTGGGAGTGAAGTTTGAGCTGAATGTATCAGCCAATAGATTTGCTATGTCCCTGATCAGTGAAGGTGGTATCTTTCACCACCAGTTCAGCACACTGCTGTGTGTTACCTTTTAAGGGTCCAGTCAGAGTTGAAGAAGGTCTTGTGAATATTCTTAGCCTTTGAGGCTATACTGACCTCATAGTTGCCCTTGCTGGACTTAATTAAACCTCTTAGTTTCTATTTTAGCTGTATAAGTGAGTAGTTATCTTTAAGGGAGTTGCTGTTCCTGACTTTAGTCATGATTTTTTTTTCTATAATTGTATACCTTGTTTAGGTGGAGATTCCACCAGTCACGTTTGTTTTTCGTGTTTGTTTTGTGTTTAATTCTGGTAGGTACAACAGCCTCTGTGCAGCAATCCACTTGTTTGTATAGTGACTGTGTGAATAATTCTACATAGGTAGTTGTGGTCTCAGGGTTGGGGAAGCCTTGAATTTCCACAAACTGTTACTTAGTAGGATGTAAATTGCCTTAGAATAGTTCCTGACTGTTACTGTTTTAGCTGAGTTATTCAGGTTTGGTTTTTACTTTAAAGGAGACAGCTTTGTAATCTGATGTCACTAGTGAGGACATGACACAAGGAGGGGAGGGGCTGCAGCAGTATCCCAGGTTGGTGAGTACCAGATCCAGTATGTTTGATCCTCTGGTTGGAGTGTGCACTATCTGTTCCAGGGTGTTTTGTGTTAATAAAGTTCAGGAAGCTTTGTGCCTGTAAGTACTTCCCAACTCAGAGAGACCAGGTAAACATCTTCTGCCACAAGATGGATGATCCTGGAATTGATTTTCAAAGCTTTAATGGAAAAGCTCATCCAGACTCTGCTACAATTTGCTGCGAGGAAAAGGTTAGTTTGCTTTGCTTTCTTGTATTTTGTATTACTTTATTACCTTGTTCTATCTTGTATACTGTGATTTGTTTTCCTTACACTGTGTTTTACTTGTATTCTGCTTTTAATTGCATATTAAAACTTGGAAAGAGACCACAGCTGTCTCTTGTGAGCCACACAGAAATGTTTAAATTTTTTCCCACCCTGAACGAACACAACTGTCTTTATAGTTGCCTGCCCCTTATGTTAATTTGACCACATATCTCCTTCCCTCTCCCCTTTCACTGACTGTTCTGAGTAAGCACAAAATTATCATTTTGTGAAATCACTCCCCTTCAACTATTTAAATTTATTGGCCACCCCACTGTATTCCATAGAACCAGAATATAAAAGTGTCCACCCCCTTTCAATCTAGCTTGCTCTTTTAAAGTTAGTGGCTCTCCACTTAGACAGCTAAAACTTAAGTTACCCCCTTTTTCATATCTAACTGCTTATTATGCACTGCAGTGCTTAGGATATTTACCCATTTTTTTTCATCTTACCTTTAAACATCTGTTGCAAGACATCAGTTATTGGAGAGCCCACATTCTATCTCTCAGTAGTCATCTTGAGATTAGTGCTTCTGTTTCCTCCTGGTGACAGAAGGAGCACAGAGACATTATCTCCTGGAGACTGTTGATCACCAAAAAAGCCTAATAATTGCCTCACTTGTGACAGCTTGAAATTTGTGCTTGTATTCCACTCCTGGTGAGAGAAGGAGCAGAGTGCCTTGATTTCTGACTGTATCTGTTTGGGTAGTGAGTGTCTGTGCTTGATGTTCCTGATTGGTCTGGTTGCTATTCAAGGCATCTACCAGGAAAATGCTACAACAAGTCTACAGATCCTTGCGTCATCTGGGACAAGACTGTGGATCACCAAACAGGCTGTGGCCTACTTCACATCTTGGGATTGGTGCTAATGTTTTGCTTCTGGTGAGAGAGGAAGCAAAGGAGCATTGGGTAGATCAGAGTGTGTGTTGTACCTTTAAGCGCTATTCCAGTCCATGGGCACATACATATAAGTACTGAGCACGTGCAAGCAAGAGTGCCATTTTGAGTGAGCAGCCGGAGTGAAAGCATGTGTGTGTGTAGCAGTCAGTCAGTTAATTAGTTTAAGTTTAATATTCCAGTTATCCATCCTGATGTGTTTGTGTGTAATAAACTACTTAAACGAACACCCAAGCCTCATCATCTTATTTGAATACACAAGACAAGCGACATGGTGTCAGAGGAATATACAGAAGTGAATCGTCCGAAGCTCGAACGACTTGCAAACAGGTCAGAAAGATAAATCCAGGTACTAAAACTTGTTTAAATGATTTTTTACTCAGTGAATATAAAATGAAGCATTAAACCATTTGAAAAACATTTTTAATTAAATGAAATGTTTGAAACTACGATATATTGATAAAAGTACTCAAAATGCTTACAAAACTGCTTGAAATAACTTCCAAATCATATAAAATGTATAAAAAAGAGAAAACAGCCATATCTTTTCACTATGCTCTTCTTTTTCCTGTTAAATAAAGCTATTCAAAATATCTGGTGTGTAAAGTGTTTGCAAGTGTGTGCAGTATTACAGTACAGTTATTTCAAAGAATACAATAATTTCAAAGTGATTGTTGTGCAGTTGAATATTTTTTGAGTACCTGGTATGTGCATTTGAATATAATTATAAAAGCATTTTGCTGGCATGGTAGAGGGATTTTGCAGACTTCTATTTGATAATAATAGGTTCATAGGTTGGTACTGGGCTATTTGCCCAAAGGCATATATTAGCCCAGCCACGTTGTGTGGTATTCACTGCCCCTTTAGTAGTTCCCTAGACCCTTGTACTAGCAGCTAGTACCCTTGGCCCATATCTAGTAGTGCTGTTGGTGTGATCCCCAGTGTGAACTTTCTGTTAACCCATCCACTCATCAAGGTTCCTCTTGAAGAGTGATAGTGAGGGGCTCTGTCTTATGTAGATCGGGACACTGTTCCATAGTAAGGGAAGTCTCTGCAAAGGGAACCTATCCCTCCAGCATGTTCTATTCATTGTTGTGTTGAGGTTTATATCCCTAGAGCGTGTAGCTTGAGTAGATTGGGTTTTGCTAAGATGGAGCATGTTCAACAATTCTGGGTTGGACATGGCTCTGTACGTTAGACAGAGATCGCCTCTGAGAAAGCAGTATGCAACAGAGAACAGTTTTAGCTTTTTCATGTTTTTAATGTTGCTGAAAACTGGAGAGTGTTTGAGCAAGAGTACGATATTTTCATACAGGCTGCTTTTTCTGATAAAGACACACATATGAAGGCATTTATTCTGCTTAATCTAGGTGGTTCAGAAGCTATTGAGAGGGAGTGTTCATTTGTGTATACCCCAGCTGTGTATGCAGGGGAGGGGGAAGACCACCATATTGTGGTACCAGCTGAAATACGGGAAGATCCTGAGTGCTTAAAATGTAAATTTAGAGAAATGTGTAACCTCCAAATGAACATTACAGTGGAAAGACACATATTTTACACAAGAGATCAAAAGCCTGGTGAAACGTTTACAGTATATATATAATTGATTTGAGAAACAAGGCAAAAATGTACAGATATGGTGATCTAAGAGATGAGTTGATAAAATACTGGCTTGTATGTGGCATTAAAGATGATGCAGTGAGAACGATTTTGCTTTGAGACAGTGATTTAACTTTGAATAAGGCCATAGAGATTTGTCAGATATATGAGCTCACAGAAAAGCACACGAATATGCTTACAAATGAGAAACAACATGCTTGTAGTGCCTTCCAGTGCTAATGTTGATAGTATGCAGCACAAGGTTAAAAGACACGGACCTAAGGGCACGGTTGCTTCAGTAAAACCCAGAGCAGTTACAGTAAAACCCAGGGCACGCTCAGTAAAACAGAGGGTTGAGTCAGCAAAACTTGTGACAAGCCTCATAGTCAACTGTCATAATTTGGAGGCAGCCATAAGCCCAAATGAGAGAAGTGCTTAGCTTTTGGTCAGCAGTGCCACACATGTAAAAAGTGGAATCATTTCAAAATGTTCTGTAAATCAAAAGGAGCACATTCATTTATTAAAAGAGAGCATTCAAAGAGGCAAGTTGATGAACAAGAAAGCTGCAACCCTACTTTTTATGCTGATGGTTTGTCTGTGCTTGATGAAACAGTCAGTGCAGTATATTTGTTGGCAAAGAATGAAGTATTTTGTACTGTTCAGTTTAATGGGAGACCTATAGAGCTCAAAGCTGATACTCATTTAAAGTGCAATGTTATGTCAACATAAATGTTTGGCAAAGTAAAAGCTGGTGAGAAGCTTGATCTGGCAAAGTGTGAGAAGCTTGTTGCTTATGGTGGTGAAGAAATTCAAACTGAAGGTTCTGTATTGCTTTCATGTTATTCTGCAGGGAACAGCTATGATTTGCAATTTTATGCAGTCAGGAAATACATGCAGTTATTGGTAGGCTTCAAAGACACTTTGAAAATGGGACTGC